>NC_043976.1:41331906-41541906 GCF_902148855.1 Sphaeramia orbicularis | reverse complement strand
ATCTGCCATGTTTACAGCTGTTTGCAGCCTTTTTTTTTTTTTTCTGCTGAACTACTTCGCCACATTTATGGCTGTTTTCCTTTTTCTTTTTCTTTTTTCTTTTTCCCACTGAAATACCTCCCCATTTTTACAACTGTTTTCCTTTTTTTTGTTTTGCTGAAATACCTCCCCGTGTTTACAACCGTTTTTTTTTTTTCCACTGAACTACCTCCCCACGTTTATGAGCGATTTCTGTTTTTTTATCTGCTGAACTACCTCCCTATGCTTACAGCTGTTTTCCGTTTTGTTTTTTTTGGTTTTTTTTACCTCACTCTGCAGCTCCGAAGCCTCTCTGGCGTGTTGCGTCGCCGGCGTCTCGGGCAGGATGGAGTACAGCGACACCGACGCCTCCTTCTTCCCCTCCTCCTTGTACTTGGACTGAAACGACCAACACTCGTCAGCGGAGTCGTCGTTGTCGACCCTTACCGTGCTCCAAATGTTGGGTGACCTCTGACCTCTGATATGACGGCGCTGATGTTCTTGGCGTGGATGAGTTCAGCTCCAGGAACAAACAGACTCTGGCCCTTCATCTTCTCAAAGGCCTCCTTGTATTTCACCTGCGGGACGACATTCGACACAGTTGAGAGTCTGGATCACTAGAACGTATCAGGCCTCAACACGTACAAACTAATGTACTGTTATTTTTGTTCGTATCCTACATAGTTTTGATTATTTCTGATATAAAGGTGTCCAGTCAAACACTCTGATGGATAAGATATTTTTCAACAAGTAATTTAATAATCAATCATAGAAATTCTTTAAAACATCTGGGAATGTCATACTGGGCCTCATGCAACAAACCATATGAGAAGAAAAGAAAAGAAAAGAAAAGAAAAGAAAAGAAAAGAAAAGAAAAGAAAAGAAAAGAAAAGAAAAAGGAAGAGCAAAGAAAAACAAAATAAAACCAAAACAACAAAGAAAAACAAAGCAAAGAAAAAAGAAGAAACAGAATGAAATGAAAGAATAATAAAACAACACGACACAAAAGAAAAACAGAACAATCAAACAAAAAGAAAAAGCAAAATAAAACAAAGAAAAGAAAATGTAAATGAATAAAGAAAACAAAGCAAAAAACAAAACTATATTAAACAAAAAACAAAACAGAGGAAACCAAAAGACAAAAACAAAAGAAAACCAAAAACAAAAGGAAAAGAAAAGAAAAAGAAAAAACAAAACAACAGAGAAAAGAAAAACTAAATAAAACAACAAAGAAAAACAAAGCAAAGAAAAAAAGAGAAGAAAAACAGAACAAAATGAAAGAATAACAAAAAACAAAACACAAACAAAACAAAAAAAGTCAAACAAAAAGACAAAACATAAGTAAATAAAAAAACTAAACAAAGCAAAAGGAAATGAATAAAGAAAGCAAAATAAAAGACAAAAAACAAAAGAAAAGAAAAACAACAGGAAAAGAAAAGAAAAGAAAAGAAAAGAAAAAAAGAAAAGAAAAACAAATAATCTGATGACCAACATTATTTTTGTTAGTGTATTTTTTATGGTCATGTGAACGGGCAGATGGTGATGGTATCAGTTTCCATCCTTATGTTTTTATGATTTGATGCCATTTTCTCTTTCCTTTCTTGGAAGCTGTTCCGTCTCCATGGTAACAGCAGCCTCTCCATCGCCGTAGGTTGAACCGGTTTGAGGGCGCTGACGTTTGCTTCGGATCTTAAACTTGTCGTGAACGTGACGCCGCTCTGTCCTCGCCACAGGCTGATGATTCATAAAGATTTGCGAAGTGGAGGATTTCGCGGATGCAGCAGCCGGAGGACGAAGCGGAGACGGCGGCAGAAGAAAAATGGGGTCGATGAGTCATTCTGCTGCTGCCGAGTTTGACTCACACCAGGGAATCAGTATCGCACCCGCCCACATCCTGCAACGCCATTCAGCGCCAGATGCCGGCTTCAAACCGCCGCCGCACAAGTCCAAAGGTGAGCTCTGTGCTCAATAACCGCCCGGTGTTGGAGATCTGGAGCGATGGTTACCAATGGCAACGCCACATTTACAGCATAGTAGGAAAAAAACGCCTCGAGTTCAAAAATATTTGTATTCATGACTTTGACTAAAGACACCCCTGTTCTGAGTTTATTAAAGCTTCATGTATCATTGTACTGTTTTTAGTTTTACTGTTTTCCCACGAAAAAGCAAATAATACGCAACAGAAAAAATGTGGAAAGGTTTAATTTGTTGTGTGTTGGAAATGAAATGACAGAAGCATGGAGCGGACTTACGTCACTGGTGAGTAAACTGCATCTCCTGTTGAACGCCGGGTCCGGAAGAGGAGGTCTAGCATCAGACGAAGCCTGAGAACAAACGCAAACATTTTTTCCTTTTTTTTTTAACCACTCACATTTGACAAAGAACAAAATTATTATGAAAATGAACAAAAAATTAACAAAATCATTGAGAAAATGGACAAACGTGAACAAAATAATCCAGGAGTTAAACAAAATCATCTGAAAAATGATCTCATCTAGAAATGTGTTCAACCTACGTCAAAACCAAAACACTTTGTCCACATGAATGAAGGTGTGATTTCACAAGAGACTGAATGTGTTCGCAAATCTGACTTTAGATTTTCAGAATTCTCACTCCTATAAAACAGGCCTCAGTTTACATAAAGCTGAGATTGTCATGAACTAGAGCTGCACAATATGTTGTTTGAGCGTCATCCCATCCAGCATGTCCATGTGGGCCCCAGAAGGGTTACAATCGGGCTGCATATAAGGGTCCCATTTGGGTTTGTCCACAGTTTCCATGGTGACCCCACATGTTTGACCATATCAGAATCAGAATCAGAATCAGAATCTCTTTATTGTCATTGTACCAAGTACAACGAAACTGAGGTAAAGCTCTCCAGTTCAGTGCAAGAACTTACAGACGGGGGGGCACAGGGGCCCACTGATCTGCCTTGGAGGAGGTCTGCGCTCTCTGAGTGCTTTTCTAGTCTAGGTTTTTTTTGGTTTTTTTTTATTAGATTTCTGTAGCGCTTTTCTGAAAGCACTTTACATAATTGACCCATTATTCCAGGAGTGGCCAACCCTGGTCCTGGAGAGCCACAATCCTGCATGTTTCAGATGTACCTCTTCCAGCACACCTGAAGGTCGTTATCAGGCTTCTGCAGAGTTGATGATAGGCTGATCATTTGAATCAGTTGTGTTGGAAGAGGGCTACATCTAAAACATGCAGGACTGTGGCTCTCCAGGACCAGGGTTGGCCACCCCAGCGTTATTCATTCGCTCTCACATTCCCCCTCTGGTGGTGGTAAACTACACCTCTATCCACAGGCTGTTAGAAGCGTGGCTGCTACGGCCCCTCCAACCACCACCAAACCTTCATACACCAGTGTGGGTTCGAACTGCCAACCCTTCGGTTATTGGACGGCCCGCTCTACCATCTGAACCATGGCCGCCCTAATGTGCGTTAACACTAACTCTACTGGACAAACTGACCCAAATGTGTTGGAGGAGACGTTCAGAGTCATTCTGCTACAGATGCGTTACTTGCATTAATATTTTTAATCAGATTAATCATGATGATGGATTAATCTGTGTTAACTCCTTAATTTTGACGGCCTTGCACTAAACCAAACTCACCAGCAGATGGTGATGATAAATATGGAAATAGTCCCTTTAACATGAAATTAGGTCCATTTGAAGCAAAACCAAAAAAGTGAACTCAGTGAAAAATTTTAAGGTTATTCAGTCTTTTATTCCAGAATTAAACACACTGAGGTTTTAGTCCAACGTAGGTAAAACCACATCTGATGTAGTCATCATCATACCTGAGTTTTGCCATGATGTGAATAGAAACTTTTGGGTCTCCTTTTATGCCGTGAAATGTCTGCTGTTAATTATCACTACAGTGCATTACCGCCACCTACTGTTGGGAGAGTGAACGGGCAGCGCTCAGCTCCATAAACAGAGGATTGGTTTCTTAACATTTACTTTATGTTTTGCTGAGGCAAAGGCCCGCGACCCACTGAAAACAGAAATGTGACCCACTTTTGGGTCGCGACCCTCCAGTTGAGAACGACTGGATTAAAATGACACCAGTTCCACATCAGTCTGGTCTCACTAACCATCCTCCTGCAGGGGAAACTTTCCTAATTACTGCACCGGTAATCCTCCCAGACCAGACTCAGACCCAAAAATCCCACTATCAAAGGCTAATAAGGGCACATTTTCATTTGTAGTTGGACTAATCCTCTCTAAGCTCTTATAAAAACCTGCAGTGCCAGGCGATGCTCCACACCAAGGTCGATACAAAGACTGAGTCGGGTTTTTTTTTTTTCTTTTTTTGTCTAAATCTGCCTCCCCGCGACTTCATCAAAGAAAAATCAAATCCTTTTAGAAGTTTAAAAGCGCTTGAACTCGGACTACAGCGAGGTCATGATAGAGCCCCTGTTGTGATCAAAAAACAAAGAAGAATTGTATTTAGAACTTTAGAACAATACAAATGTGTACAGTTATGATCCAAAGGAGCATTTTGACCATAACAGCATTTTATGCATGTTTTTAAAAATTCAAACTATAGAAATTCAACGAGTGTGTTGACCCGTGTGGATCCACAGGTTCTAGATGTGGTAGTTTTTATGCTGTTGTGTGCTCATGCATGCTGTACTGCATTTGTCCAGCAGTCACCGCCAAAGCGTTCTGACCATAGCAGCGTGATTGTAAGGCTATTGTATTCAAAACGACTAATATTTCCCAAAATATTGGTCCTATCATCTTGCTGTTTTCACTAGTCTGTTCTTTGACCAAAAACACAAAAGTATGACAAACTGCAGCAGTCAGCTCTGTATGGATTTAGTGTGAATCTCCAGACACACACACACACACACACACACAGAGGCCACTTGCCTTTTATAATATAGATTTATTGAATTGAAAAGATTTCCTTCAGTTCATTGAACGCAGATGAATACATAAATTTATTATATTCTCTGGAGTTTGTTTTGTTTGTTATTTGATTGCTTTGCTGTTGTGTTGTAATGTCACTGACTTGTGTATTTCGTAACATTTGTTTCGTTATTTTGTGTTTTTGTAGATTCCAGGATCTGTAGCGATCCTATAGCTAATGACGATCAGAATTTAAAAAAAAAAAAAAAAAATGAAAACAAGTCATGTAAATAAAGCATCAACTCAAAACTAGAACTAGTGAACTGTCAGTCAACACCCATAAAGGCTTTGAAAGTGTAGTTTTAGCAGAAATGGAGGTTTTCACTACATTGATACTGGTGGATATTAATAAACGGGATCATAATATGAGTTTGTACATGATAAAAGTGCATTTTAAAGGCCTGGTATTTGGTGATAGTTCAGATTCAGGATCTGTGTTTCCATCAAATGACAAAAAAGAAGTTCATTAAGCCTTGTTTCAACATTTAGTTGTCATTTTTGTCTTGTTTCTTACATTATTTTTGTCTTTTACGTTGTTTTTGTCTTTTGTGTTGTTCTAGTTTTATCTTCATTATCCTATCGTCATTTTCATCTTTTTACTTCATTTTAGTCCTATTTTTTTCCTTTATAATACCCCATGGAGCATTTCACTTGATTTTTTTTACTTCATAATCAACACTTAAGGCACAAATTTGGTGCCTTACCTTAATTTATTGAATATTCTGGATGCTTTTCCAAAATTTTATCTGCATGTAAGATCATAAAAGAGCCTAAAACGATGTTTAATTCTTTTTTTTTCCCTTTTTTTTTTTTGATAGTTTTTTTTTTTTTGGACCAGATTGACCAGTTTTTGCACCCAGGCCACATGTTTGACACTCCTGGTCTAAAGTTATATTTCACTCCTTTCTTCAGTCATTTTGATTGGTTTTAATTATATTATGGCCATTGTTTTTACATTCTGTTGCCTTTGCATCTGCCTGTCTGTCATATGGAAAGCACTCTTTGTATTGACCTGAACATTTCATCAGAGTTCTGATTATTGATTAACTGACTGATCAAACGTGTCACCTCTGATTCCCAGGATCCCAACAGCTTCTTCCCTTTGCTCTGCTCCTCCACCTCTTCTTCTTCTGTCTCTGCTTCAGTCTCCACCTCCTCCATCTCTTCCTCCTTTTCCTCCTCTGTTTTCTGCTCAGACCCCACCTCCTCTTCCTCCGTGGTCAGGGTCGTTACCGTGGTTACCAATACCTCTTCTTCGCCTCCTTCTGCTGTCAAAACATCCTTCATTTCCTCATCCGTCATGGCTGGAGCAGCTGGGGCCTCTTCTTCCTCCATGTCTGGAAATAAAGACTCAAGGGTTAAGTTTTATGTTCAGAACAAGCAAAGACAAGTAAGCTGTATAAAAACAAAAAAAACAATCAACAAAATGGGCCAAAATCACCATTAGTCTCATATTTTTCTTGTTTCACAGACTTCATGTAAAATTAATAAGGTATTAAAGCTTCAGTTGGTAGAAATCAGGAAAAAGTCCAAATTTAAGACTGTAGCTCTGTCACCTTGGCCCACACTTATGCATAAAATTTCATTTTAAACGCAGGGGAGAAGGATCTGTCAACAATTGGCCATTACAGCTGTCAATCACCTACTTTGGAACCTCCCACCTAATTTGTGTTAAGTTTCTCTTCTTCATCCAGGTTCCAAAACTTATAAGTGAAAAACCACAAGATCAAAATTAATCAATGACACCTCATTCGAAAGGCAAAAACTTCTAGTTTCAACAACTTGAACTACATCCGGTAAAATTTACCTGAAACAGTTTAAACAACTAGTCATGTGACCTGATGTCACCAAACAGGTAGGAAGTCCCATTATCTTTGATTGCTATCCAGGTGATTTTTTCACTAATTTTGTTCTGTTGCTAAGGAATACTGTAAAACAAACTTTTAACAAGGTACAGCATGTCTGTATTGACTGTAGAAACTCTGATGTATTTATTAAAATATCATAATTTAAGGGGAACTGAAATCGACAAGAAAATTAAGTGTAGAACGAAAATAAAAAGCCAGTGTATCTCTGTCAGAGGGGTACATCTGTGGAAAAATCTGGAGCAAAACTTAAAAATGTCTTCTTCAATTTGTGCATTTAAAAGGATGTTTAAATCCACTATAATATCAAAATATAAAACACTATCTGAATAAGTGAAAATCTAGTTATAACACAGAAGTACGCATACAATAAGATATTATTATAATTAACTGGTCATCATGATAAGAAGATATAATCACATTTATTGATCATTGTATTTGGAGTACATATTTAAAGTGCATATAAATATTATAGTCTATATTAAACTCCTAAGACCCAGGACATGTCAGCAAAGTACAAGCTTTTTTGTTTTTTATTAAATAAGTGCCTATATTGGAAACATCATGATGCAACAGTTTTTTCAGATGCAGTTTTTAAATTTTTTATGGATTGTCCTTTGTGGTGGACAGTTTTCTTTTCTTTTTTTTTTTGGTATAAAGTTGTGAAACTCTTATCCAAAAATGTTGAAAGAAAACCCATAGCTGGGTCTGAGGAGGTTAAAAACAGTTGATTATGCAAATCTGATTGTGTGTGAGATGACTAAAGTAGTGTAAATGAATGGTTTGTATGGATGTTTTGTGTTCTTGTAAAAATATACAGAAGAAAATGTGTTAAAGCAAAGGAAGTGGATCTAGTTTGATTATTAGTTTGTAAAAAGGGGTGGGAGTCAATAAGTTATACATCTTACCACTACTTTTCAAGCACAGAAAATTTTTGTTTGACCATGTTGTATAATTCTCTGCTGTCTGATGATTCTATGTGCTCGAAATACAACTACTACTACTACTACTACTACTACTACTACAAAACCGTGACTGGAAGGAATGGGTTAAAGCTGCAAGAATGAGGAAAAAGTCCAAACCTGTAGTCCATAAAGTTTCACTATAAATTAGAGCTGCACAGTATATCGTTTGAGCATCGTCATCGCAATGTACGTGTGCACAATAGTCACATCACAGGTCCTGCAGTATAGGAGGCAAATGAACTCAACGTGTTCTCATCTAATTTCAAGGCTACCTGACACACGCTGCACACAGCGATCCACCAATCACAGTCGTTCTTAATCAGTTCTTAATCAGTCTCTGGTAACAACATTGAAAAATGAGCAACGAACAAGAGAAAATCACCGTAAATGAAGACTTGGTGCCAAAAAGAAACGCAAAGTCAGTTATCTGGAATTATTTCGGGTACAAAAAGGATTAAACTGAAACCTGTACTGTGTCGACAGTGCCTTCCACCTGTTGCTGTAACAAGAGGTAACACACCTAATTAGTCTGACCATTTACATCGTCACCACACAACTATTATATACTCCTGAGGATTTTTTCATATTGCAATACATATTGCAGGGTTAAATCGCAATATCAGTTTTTTCCAATATCGTGCAGCCCTAATATAAATGCATGAGCAAAGCATCTCTCTTTGCAGCGACTGGTCATTACAACTGTCAATCACCTACTTTCAAACCGCCCCTCTCTCTAAAACACCCTGTGATTGGCTCCCATCTCCGGCTAGATTTTCTGAAGCCTGAAAATAAAACCAAGATGAGGTGCAGAACACTAATTTCCGCTCAAACAACTTCAGTTTATATATGTTGAATGGTTAGTAAGGAACCGTCTAAATGATACATTAAAAAAATAAAATAAAAATTGCCCATTGAGGCTTTACATTTTTTTCTTCCTATCATGACATGCAATTCTCTTGAAAAATACAGTGTTGAATAAACATCTTGATGTTACACTGACGATCACTGTTGATATTTTGAATAGAAAACTTATGTGGAACTTTGTCATCATTGGTGGTCGCAGTGACCTTGACCTTTGGGCCTCAAAGATCTAATCACTTCATCCTTTTGTCCTGGATTAGATATGAGGGGAAAACACACAAGACACCAAACACATAAGCATAAAAAAACTACATGGATATGTGGGGAAGATATGGAAAACATTACATGAAGACCATAGAGACTGAAGTAAAGCCAGCTTAAAAACGCAGCCAAATATAAACTAATCTTACACTAGAAGAGCTGTTAAAAAATAATCTTCAGAGTACAAGTTGATTTCTGCAAACAGCTAGTTTCCCTGCAAATGTTAAGAGATAGTTAGATTAAAATTCAAAGCCTTGTTGCCGGCTGTTAGCCAAGCTTATCACCTCTGAATACAAATGGATAAAAAAATTCTTCATAGGCTTTAACTCGACCGGCTCTTGCTAGACATTGTCATAGCAACATTAGCCCATTAGCTGCCTCCACAAAGGCCTGGTCACCCTGGAAGGTTTGACAAGGTCACCTTTTCAACTTCAAGTCACCGGATTGAGTTTCACTAAGTTTGGCCCTTATTGGGTTATTAAATACATTGACGACAGGTCCTTCTGAATGCTGAAAAGTCTTTAATGTAATGTTCAGATTTTTTGAGACTTTCCAGACCATCCTCCCTTCAAAGACCTTACACCTTGTTTATCCTAACCGATGTCTTCAGGTTACACTCACCTCTTCTAATTTTTTGCAGGTGTTAGTATCTTGACTTTTTCGGCTTCACACTTCTGAGTTTTTCAGAGCTTTCCGTAAAACCTGCTATCTCTTGTTTTCTGGTCCTGATGAGGCGTCAGTTGTCTCCAGATTGTCCTTGGTGCCGTTTTAGCGTCTTCACAGTGCTTTGTTCGTCTTCCTGCTCACCTTTCGGCGTCTTCCTTACCCTGTCCGATTTTCGCTCTGCCTCATCAAGCCTCGAACTGCCTCTGTGATGCCTGTTGACTGGTTGTTGGCTCATTGGGTACTTCTTATCAGTTTTACCTTCCACATTTAGCCCTCTCCTCAAGACCTTATCATCGCTGTGCCCTTCATCTCTGTCGTGTTGCCAGGGTTGGGTACAGTGTGTGGTTCTGATGTCTCAGAGGTGAAGGCGAGATCAGAAAGTGACGAATGCTCAAAGGAATGTACTCAGACTAACTTACTGCCACTGACAGATGTACATTAACACGTCAGGTTTTTAGTTGTTCTTTGTGTTGCTTTGTTTTGTGTGTGGGTGTTTTTGGTCATTTGTGTATTGCAGAATAAGGAAAATTGTGATGGGTGTGGACTCCAGGAAGAGTAGCGATGGCCTAAGTCAAAGCTAATGGAGATCCAAATAAATGAAATTAAATTAAATCATATACTGGACATTTGAGCAGATCTGGTAAATGGGATGGAATGGCTACCTATGGGTGTATGCTGGTTACAACAGGTTTTAGCCCTGTTGACTCTATGTTTTGCCAGTTTTCTCTACTTCACTCATCTCGGCTCGGTTTTGGCACCAGTACCATTGCATTTCCACTGCAGGTATAGTCATCGCTCAACTATGGTTCAATGCAACTATTACAACATTGTCATCAACACAACTACAGCTACAAACAACGCAACAATGGACAAGAAGGGATCTTAAAAATGTAAGTCATAATTCTGTTAAATTTTTCAAGTGAAGTGACAGATGTGGAGGCTCACCCTGCAATCTCACACACGTTTTTTTCTTGTCCAGCCCTGACAAATTTTTTGCTAATTTATTTCAACACCATGTCCAAGGTATTTTCAAAAACTATAGACACTTCACCTCACATTGGTATTTTTGGTCTCCCAGAAGAGTATACCCAATAATCTGCTGAAGAATTAGAAGTAATAGCTTTTACCTCCCTAATTGCTAAACGCCACCCCCTTCTTAATTGGAAATCTACAATAGCTCCTTCCAGCACACAATGGATTAATGAGGTTATGTCCTTTTCAAAAGTAAAGAAAATTAGATGTTAAAAACAGGGAAACTTGGACAAATTCTACAATAAATGGCAACAGTTCATGGATTTTTTTGAGACAATGTAATTCCCTTCCCCCTCCCCTTTTTTTCCCCCCTTTATTATTTATTTATTTTCTTATGTTTATGTCACTAGTTTCATTATTTTGTCCAGACTATGTCTTAGTATTCTTTTCATTGTATTGTTTGTTAGGTTCCATTGTTATTTGTTCCTAAAAAATATGCAAATCTAAAAGTAAGGGTGTTTACAAACCTGGTTAATGTTGACATCAGTGTGCCATGGTATTGACATGTACCTTTCAGTTTCTTGTATACACATCAATGAAAATATGAAACAAAAAAAAACAAAAAAACTTTTTTTTTTCAAGTGAGAATAGTTATTTAGACTCAGTCGGTCTCAAATGACCAAGATAGATCTGACTTGAAGGATACTAACCAGATGAACCACCTGACCTGGCTCTTCTGGATGTGGAGGAGCAGTAGTTCGATGCTGAATACCACACTCACCACTCACCACTAGGACTGCACGATATTGGAAAAAACTGACATTGTGATTTTTTTTTAACCCTGCAATATATATTGCGATATGAAAAAATACTCAGGAGGATATAATAGCTGTGTGGTGCCGACGTAAATGGTCAAACAAATTAGATGTGTTACCTCTTGTTGTGATGACAGGTGTAAGGCACTGTCAACACAGAACACGTTTCAATATCATCCATCTTGTAGCCGAAATAGGCTAAATCCAGATAAGTGACGTTGCTTTTCTTTTGGGCACTAAGTCTTTGTTTTCAGTGATTTTCTCTTGTTTGTTGCTCATTCTTCAGTGTTTTTACCAGCGACCCACTCCATATGCAGGGGTTTGACTTTATCTCTAACCCCTTCCACGACACAGTTTTATGAAATCTTGACATGAAAATTTAAATTTTTTTAAAAAAATGGTGCTTTAAGGGTTAAACATTCTGACTAGGGATGTAAACAATTAATTGACTATCGATTAATTGTCAATAACAATTTACTCCATTAAATTATTAATTGTTGGTTAATTGCCCTTGTCCACCTGTCCACACCTGTCCGAAGGCTGCTGATTTGTCTGCGCTGCGACGCCGCGGCTGGGATAGCCGATCATTGAACCGGATCATAGCGTTGATGAGTTAGAATGGCTTTAGGGACATAGTGGAGCCAAACACAGACTGACCCGTCTGTTTGTGGAAGCGGTGCACCCCCGACTAAATACATACAGAAATGAGGGGTCGTATCGGATCGAAGCGTTTTCCCTGGAGGTTGGTCTAGTCCACAGTCAGTGAGACAGAAGTTGAAAACATCCTCCTGATCCAGGACACAGGTATGTTGAACATTATGTCCTGCAGTCACACCGGTGGACATGGGAAAAAGTGTGTGTGTGTGTGTGTGTGTGTGTGTGTGTGTGGGGGGGGGGGGGCACTTATGTATAATATATAATAGTCCAGGACAAACGTCCTGCCCCCTGAAATTAAAGTCTGTGAAGCTTCAGGAGGTAGGGAAAAGATAAAAGAGCAAAAAGTTTCACTTCCACTTCTGTGGGGAAGCGGACTGCATCGCCCCGTACCCCCATAGTATTATAAGTAGGACGGAAAGGGACGCATGCACACGCGCGGTTACCATCCAACATTCACACATCCCTGGCTGTACGTGCGGCACATGCGGCTGAGTAACCCACCCCGCACCGACAAAACACATACCCGTGCACCCCCACACACACAAACGAAACACGCGCGCGCCCTCACCCACCCACCAGTGAAACACACACACACCCCCCATTACACAGCGCCACACCAACAGATGAATTCCACAGGAAACACTGACTGTATCCAGTGGTTCAATAAATCAGTCATTAAGGAATATGACATGGTTTTATCATGAAGTGTATAGACAATATTTGGCTTTTATTCTTATTAACCGTATTGGAAGAGAAACTCAGGTTCTCAGGAAAATTGCTGCTTATCATTTAATCATTAATCAATCGATAAGGTCAACCAACTAATGATTAATAGATTAATCGATAATTTGCTTCCCTAATTCTGACCAAATGACACAGAGGCATATTTCTGTCCTGAGCTGTGAGATAACTGGAGAGAACATACGGAGGAATATGACAATAAGGCAGTGTAGGAATGAGGAGGTGAAGGTGTGGATAGGAGGTGGAGGCTGCAGGTTGTCTGGCAGCGTATGGTGGTGTCAGATGGCGGCTGAGGTAAACAGGACGGCGACCGGACCAGATCGGACCCACTCTGAGCCAAACCACCATCTGCTGCTGGACCACACAAACACCAACAAATCACAGTAACAAGAGCCTTTCAGCAGCACTTCCATCGCTGCGTCATCACACACGAGCACACGTTATCAACAAAAGTAAATGGAGATCAGGATCAGGATCACACCTCTTCATGTCAGAAGAGTGGAAACGCCTTTGTTCCCTGAACGTCTCCAAAACCCAATCAAAGCCGTCTGTTCTGTCATCTCTCTGAGGTCGATCCAATCCACACTTTAAGTAAAAATATACAAAAGACAGACAAATCACCTCAGATCAGAATTTGCCCTTGTTACAGTAATTATCAGTGTTGGTCCATCGAGGCCTAAAGAATCTGAATCACTGACCTACATTTACTACATGTGTTTCATGAGAAGTGTTTGTTATAGTTTACAAAAATGAGTGTATATCAAAAATTAAGTTATGTAGACGCTCAGAATAACTTTTCTGTGGTTTGAAAGAATTTTGTTCATCTTTTTAAATTCCTAATTTTGAGGAATACAGCTATGATGTTTCTGTATTTAGAAAAATATGCATTAAAAACAAGTATTTTCATTCTTTGTTTCATTCTTTATTTCATTTTTTAAAGCAATTTAGTTTGTATGGACTAATTGCATAGATATTATTAAAATTTGGGATATAAGGGTGGTATAAAATTTTTCCCCGAGGAAGATATCAGAGAACAAAAATGAATAAAATAAGCATGAAAAGGAACAAAATGAACAAAGACAAATGAAATAGTGAACAATATGAGCCAAAAACAAAAGAATCAAAATAAGCAAACATAAATAACAAAATGAACAAAGATGAACAAACTATTAAATAAAAACTAGCCAAAAATAAAATAATTAAGAATTTCATCAAAATGAGTGACAAAGATGTGCACAACCAAAAAAAGAAGCAAAAATAACAATATGAAATTAAAAAAATATGGAAAAATAAGGACCAAAGATGAACAAACTATGACATAAAAGGGACCAAAAATTAACAAATAAACAAAATAATCAAGATAAAAAACAAAATAAGCAAAAAGAACAAAGCTGAATGAAATAAGAAACAAAATGCTCCGCTCTTTAACCCTTAAAGACAAAAACATAAAAAACAAAACAAAACCATCTCACCAACTGATCTAAACTGTTTAATACTTCTTGATCTATTAATCCTATCAATACATGAAAATAACTGGTGTAAAATACAATTATCCATCTTTTCATGGTCATCAGATATGATGCATCTGGACGTTCAGAGGCTGTGTAGTTACCGTGGAAACACCATCAAGTTCTACAACATTGATTCACCAGTAAAACCAATGGAGTTGGATCAGTGACAGTGGATGGACACACTGGGTTTATGGGTTAATGATAGATTTTGGCAAAAAAAGGCACTTTTTCCTATTTTTTTCTGATTTGATCTAATAACCTTTTATGAACATCTGCCTGATCAGTAAATGAAATATAGGAAAATACCTTATTTTTGCTGAAAAAATCTAAAATGCAGGTGATAAAACATATAATAAATGGTGATAAATCACTTGAAAAAAACAAAAAATAATTTGGACGTTGTGGCAAAAATATTTTGTGGGTCTTTAAGGGTTAAACATTTTCCCCTGAGGTCCGTTTAGTGCCTCTGTTCCGTATCCATCCCCATTCATGAACCTTTAGATGCATAAATGAGTCAAAAAGGACCCAATGAGGTTGTTTTATTGTAATATCTTGCTAATAAAAAGTTGTTACAATTTCATATTCCAGATATTCTTCCAAAAACATATTATTGACATCATACCATAAATTTTTAACTTAACTTTTAAAGATTGTATGAAATTGGCCAGCTGAGGTGGCTCGGGCATCTGTTTCGGATGCCTCCTGGACGCCTCCCTGGGGAGGTGTTCCGGGCATGTCCCACCGGGAAGAGACCTCGGGGAAGACCTAGGACACGCTGGAGAGACTATGTCTCTTGGCTGGCCTGGGAACGCCTCGGTGTCCCCCTGGAAGAGCTGGAGGAGGTGTCTAGGGAGAGGGAAGTCTGGGCGTTCCTGCTTAGACTGTTACCCCCGCGACCCGGCCCCGGAAGAAGCGGAAGATAATGGATGGATGGATGAAATTGTAGTTTTTGTCTTACTACCTGAACGGGTCAAAATGAGCCGCATTCAGTTACAATGGAATTTCATCGGAACCTTCGATTCATTCTACACTCATTTATTTTGACAGCAAGACCAAACCAGGTGGACTCACTCACAAAATGAATGTTGACATTGTTCTACTGCTGTTATACAGGGTGTCCCAAAAAATGTACACACACTTTAGCAGCTGATAACTCAATTGTTTGTTTTTTCTTCGCAGATTAAACCCATCGGAATTAATGATGACAGCCAGACTAAACTTTGGAGAATGGAAATTCATTCTAAAATGTTACTGGAAGTATGAAAACACAGTTGAAGTGCAATGACAATTTTGGAGGGAGTTTCAAAAAGAACCCCCAATGCGAGGTACCATCACTCGAATTAGAGATTAGTTTGAAGCTGACACCACTGGACGTTTTTTTTTTATGTGGATCCCTAAAAGATAAAGTCTACGCTATGAGACCTGCAACAGTCGCTGAATTCAGAGCAGTCACTGAACATGAATGCATGCAAATACCAAGGGAATTGTTTGGTGATGTGTGCGACTCCATTGCTTGGCGTTGTCAGCAGAGTCTGGACCAGAACGGACGCCAGTTTGAGAACAGGAGGAACAGACAAAACAATAAAACGGTGTTTGTAAATTCTATTACATTTTGAAAATTAAATGAATTTTAATAAACACCTACTTTACAATTATCTAAAGTGTGTATACATTTTTTTGGGACACCCTGTATATTGTATATTGGCACTGTCGGGTGGAAACCTCATAAGTCCATTTCTTGTCATAAAAGGATTCTATTGGTCAGTCTTCACATTGGGCCGACAGTTTTAGAAATATTTAACTTAAAACATACATTCCCTCTGACTTCAGAATTATGTATTTAGGACTCAAAACACCTGCAATGAAAATAGATGAATACCTCTGGAATGTTCTTTTGGCAGCAGGGAAAAAAGCAATAACAAAAAAATGGATGGTACAGGATGAACCAACTGTTCAGCAATGGGTTCAAATAACATGGGACATTTACAAAATGGAAAAAATCACCTTCACTGTTCATCTGAAATTAGAAATATTTGTCAAACATTGGGAAAAATGGGAAAATTATGTGAAACAATACATGCCAAATGTTGTCATGGTGATATAAAAGGAGACTATTGGATTTAATATGTACTTTTTAATTTTTATTTTCAGTCAGTATAAATATCACTTGTAATCATTCTTTTCTATTGAATGTTATACAAAGCTAGATATGTCCACGCTGTTCTCTCTCTGGATGTTTGAAGAAAAGAAGAAAAAAAAAAAATTTCCAATCCCTAAGAAAGTGGGACAGAGACAATCAGAAGTTTATCAGCCTCACTGAGCCTTTTTTTGATGGAAAGTGTTCTTCTAGAATGTGAACAATGTGAGGAATATGTGGCAGATTGATGTGACTGGAAAATGTTGTGTCTGTCACTCTTCAATAAAAAAAAAAAAAAAAAAAGAGAAACATTTAACAATGTCAAGTGCTGAAAACGGCTTGTGTCTACACCTCTTAACTCTATTCCTTTATTTAGTACAGGGTTTCTCAACGTTTTTTGAACCAAGCCCCACTAACGGTATCATGAGCATACTGGCGCTCCCCCATGCCCACATTTTTCAAATAAATATTTAAAAAATATAGATATATATTAAATTGTTATGTATTTTTGGTCAAGGAGGAGACTAGCAAAAAGTTGATAGGACCAATATTTCGGGAGATATTAGTAATTTTGAATACAATAGCCTTACAATTACATTGTTACACCCAGAACGCTTTGGCGGTGACTGCTGGACAAATGCGGTACAGCACATGCACGAAAACACAACCGTATAAAAACTACCACATCTAGAACCCGTGGATCCACACGGGTCGAAGCACTAGTCTATCTCCATCTGTCTAAGGGTTAAGGGGTGTGTCCCAGTCCTTTCATCCATACTCAGTATACACAGACTCAGTAAAGCCCTCTGTACGTGCGGCGTTCGTCAGCTGGCCCAAATAACAGCTGAGTGGCGGCCGCCGTCGTCACACAGCGAACACAGCTCTGTGGGGAAAAACCTCTGTTCTTGGAGCTAAATTAGGAGGCAGTTCTCAGAAGCGAAGGCTGACCAGGAGCTGGGCCGTCACACGTCACACTCTCTCTCTCCCTCTCTCTCTCGCTCCCTCTCGCTTTCTCTCTCTCTCCCTCTGATCTTGTTAATGAATTCGGAAACACAAAGCTTTTCCTGGGAGAAATCCCTGTGATCTCGTCCTGATGTGAACCAGCTTGAGCGCCAGCAGAAATAAAACGCCTCTGCAGGTTTTTCAGCAAATGACGCCATTAAACCTAACACTATTTAACCAACACCAGGGAAAAAACACAAGGTACCAACCACGATAAACACGTACATGACGATATGTGGGTGAATCTGAGAAGGTCATTCTGTCATTCATTCATTCATCCATTAGTCATCCATCCATCCATTAGTCATCCATTCATTCATCCATTAGTCATCCATCCATCCATTAGTCATCCATTCATTCATCCATCCATCCATCCATTCATCCATCCATTCAGTCATCCATCCATTCAGTCATTCATTCACTCATCCATCCATCCATCCATCCATTAATCCATCCATCAGTCATCCATCTGTTCAGTCATTCATCAATCCATCCATGGATCCATCCATGCATTCATCCAGTCATTAATTCATTCATCCATTGATTCATCCATCCAGTCATTCATCCATCCATTCAGTCATTCATTCATCCATCCATCAGTCATCCATCCATCCATTCATTCATCCATCAGTCATCCATCCATTCATTCAATCATTCATTCATTCATCCGTTGATTCATCCATCCATCCAGTCATCCATCCATCCATCCATCCATTAGTCATCCATCCATTCAGTCATTCATTCATCCATCCATCCATTCAGTCACTCATTCACTCATCCATCCATTCATGCATCCATCCAGTCATTAATTCATTCATCCACTGATTCATCCATCCATCCAGTCATCCATCCATTCATTCAGTCAGTCATTCATCCATCCATTCATTCATTCATCCATTCATCCATCCATCCATCCATTCACCAGTGGGACAGAAACACGTCCATGGTGAGTTTAGACTTTGAGACCCTGTCCAGTAAAATGTCTAAGTCCATAAATGTCTCAGTCGTCTTTAACAGAGCACGTCTTCCTCTGTCGTATGTCAGCTGTGAAAACAGCGCAGCGGTACTGTCGGAGTGTGTGGGCAGTTGAATGTCACAGCATTTAAAACACAGACGCACTGTGTTGTGTGTTAATTAAACTGGAGCAAATGGGGAGGAAGAATCTGTGGCGGATTAACGCAGCGGAATAACGCGATCACCCGCTCAGGTAAACAGATGAGAAGAGAAGAAAAACTCTGAGTGGAGAGTTGGTGGCATTTCTGCGATAACAGTGTCTGTTTTTGGACACTGTTGAAGCTGGAAATTCACACATTTGTACAAACTGTCATGATATAAATGAGTAAATATCCATGACTATAATATCACATGTCCAAAAGCGAATAGGGACAATGGCAGATTTACCTACCACCGCCCCCACCCCCACCCCTATACTACAAGTGCTCTGGCTTCTTAATGGGATTCAAACTCCCACCTCCCACATCGCAGACCGTAGCATTATTTACTGAGCTACACCACCACATGTACTTCTAAGTGCAAATGTATGGGGGGTCTACTGCACATACACCATTTATGACCAGAGTCTAAAGTCTAAAAAGTTCAATCTAAACCAGACTCAAGTCTAATCCTGAACATACAACTGTCTATTCCAGCAGCATTTGGGTCTGCGTGAAAAACCAACGGGCAGCCACAGAAGGTATGGAATGTGGAACTACAGAACTGCACAGACTGAATATGAAACATGTTTGAACACAGACAGGTTTGGATTGAGTGAATCCCACAAAGGTGTCAAACACAGGCCTGTACCTCTACTGGATCCTGCTGTTTCATAACTGAGTCCAACCGTCTTAAAGCCAACTCTGCTTTGGTTCCAATAGTAGTCACATTAGTAAGGTTCAATTGGATTCATTTTATTAGTGCAGGGTTTCTCAAACTTTTTTGAACCACACGCCACTAATGGCATTATGAGCCTACCCCCCGCCCACCAAAAAAAAAAAAAAAAAAATTGTGGGACTGGGGGACCTATAAGTGGAGGACATGGTAGGTTATATAGCTCTGTAGATAAAGCTGTGAGAAAGTGAAAGTGAACTCCCCTCACCTTATCAACAAATTTGTGACCAGACAATATGTCCCCCCCCCCAGTTGAGAACCTCTGTATTTGTGTATGATGATAAAAAAAAACTGTTCTATTTGTTTTGAAGCCTTTATAATGTTAATTTTGCTTCACTCCACCCCCTTGAACCCCCATCGGGGCTCCAGGGCCCCCCCCATCATCAAGAACAAAGGCTACTGACTATTAAGAACAGACATAGTAAAACCTAGGGTATGAATAATTTTGAACATGGTGTTTTTGGGGAAATCCATTAATAAAATACTCCTGAAAAAAAAGTAGTTTTTCAAGTATCATTTGTTGTTATTCCTTCACTTGTGTATCACATATAAATCACAAACAAACTTCATTTCATCACAAAAACCAAAAATCACAAAAAATGGCAGGGGTTTGAATAATTTTGAGGACGACTGTAAAACCAAGTTATGATCTGAAAACGGTAAATTCGTAATCATCGCATCATAATGTGACCTTTATTTTGGTTCTTTTTGTCTTGTTCAGTGAGTTTTATGGATAGAGAAATAATATTTACACCTATTAGTGTTAGCTTAGCGCTGCAAAATTTTTGTCACTGGTCTGTTGGTTTATGTATTAGACCATTTAATTGCTTGTTATTTGAACAAAACAGAGAAAATAAAGAATTTGTACAAAATCATTGAGAAAATGAAGACAAATTATTCAACCCATGTAACGTGACAAATGGCAGTGGTTGAAGATGTTTGTTTTATGTTCAGTTAATGATATATTTTGCTGAATAACTCATGAACATCTACATGATCAGTGAATTAAATGTAGGAAAAGATCAGATTTTCACTGAAAAATGCAAAATGCAGAGAATAATATCAAAATAAACCTTGAAAACTTACTAAGAAAAGGTTAAATGTTGAGAGAAATTCATTTGGAAGTTGCCAGAAAAATAGTTCTAGATCTTGTAGGGTTAACTACATGTTTTGAAGCTGGAAAACTCTGCCTTTAGGGGTAAACAGAGGCGTCAACAGCAGATTTAGCTATGAACACATGGGTGTAAGCTGTCATTATGTACACGATGGGTGGAAATAACCACATGTGGCTTCTCCAACCAGGGTGTAAATAGGACTGATGACTGCAGACACCACAGTGCAAATATAAATAACACAGAACAATATAACAATAAAAAAAAAAAGAAAAGAAGCAGCAGATGAACAGGTTTACTGCACCTTGGCATCATGCGTTGAAGGTCACGGGGTCGTCTTCGTTCCCTCATACATCCACAAAAACACACAAAGATATCCAAGGGTTAGAAACGGAACACCGAATTAGGTAAATGACTGCAAAATGAGGATCAGTCTGGGGATTTTCTGCACTTTTATTAGTTATCGTTTCATATAGAGAGAAAAAATAGGATCAGTATCCCTGTATGTCACCACCATGTTCTATCAATAATCAATAACAAGTTGAATTTGTGAGGTTGT
Organism: Sphaeramia orbicularis; assembly: GCF_902148855.1. Classification (NCBI taxonomy): domain Eukaryota; kingdom Metazoa; phylum Chordata; class Actinopteri; order Kurtiformes; family Apogonidae; genus Sphaeramia; species Sphaeramia orbicularis. The sequence goes on along the minus strand of NC_043976.1, from coordinate 41,520,955 downwards.
CAGGTTCTGTTCTATGTTTCAGTCCTGTGGTCTGGATGTAAGAGATCAATCTAACAGTAGAAGTTAGTGGAATTCAACTAATTCAATCAAAGTCCGTATATGACTTCTATCAGTGATCAGTACAAACTATGTTGATATCTTTAACCATCTACATATAATATAAACCATCAAAATATGGACCGTTGTAAGTAGGGGTGTGTATTGGCAAGAACCTGGTGATACGATACAAATCACAATACTAGGATCGCGATACGATATATCACGATATATCATGATACTGTTAAAAAGGCAATTTTTTGTTTGTTTCTTTTTTAAAAATTATTATTTCCTTGAAGAATGGAATTACACCAGAAATCTGCACAAATACTAAACACATTTTTATTTGATCACAACAGGATCTAATGCTATATCACAAAATGTTCCTGTGTTAAAACTTAAATTGTGTTTTACAGACATATTCTATTCATGTTCATATTCTATTAGTTCATAACTAACATCAGAACATCATTTTCGTGCAGTCCCAACAGAGAAACTACCATTATTTAATAAAAGAGTGTTAAATAATAATAAATAAAATATAAACAAAACAGAAAAACAAAAAACAAAAATGAACCTCCACAATATCTGCATTTGAATAAATACCTAAAAATATCGATACAGTACTTTTTAATATCGATACAATATTGTGAAATGAAATATCGCGATATATTGCAGAACCGATATTTTCTTACAACCCTAGTTATAAGTAAAGGCAAACTTGTAATATTTCCAAAAAATTGTCAAAACTGGGAATAAACTTTGTAGACACTCTCCTAAGGAAGCTACATGCAAAATTTGGAATGAATCCGACCTGTAGTTTCAGAGAAGAATGTTGAAATGTTGACATCGGTGACTTTGAGTTTAACCCTTCCAGGTCACTCAAGGTCAAAGTTCATGGATCCAAATGAAAGTCTATATATGACTAGGTGTGTATTGGCAAGAATCTGGCGATACAATACAAATCATAATACTAGGATCACGATACGATATGTCACGATATATCATGACACTGTTAAAAAGGCAATTTTTGGTTTGTTTCTTTTTTAAAAATGATTATTTCCTTGAAGAATTAATGAATTACACCAGAAATATGTACAAATACTAAACACATTTTTATTTGATCAGAACAGGATCTAATGCTATATCACAAAATGTTCCTGTGTTAAAACTGAAATTATGTTTAACAGACATATTCTATTCATGTTCATATTCTATTAGTTCATAACTAACATCGTAACATTATTTTTGCGCAATCCCAACAAAGAAATTACCATTATTTAATAAAAGAGTGTTAAATAACAATAAATAAAATAGAAACAAAACAGAAAAACAAAAAAGCAAAAATGAACCTCCACAATATCTGCATTTGAATAAATACCTAAAAAATATCGATACAGTACTTTTTAATATCGATATAGTATTGTGAAATGAAATATCATGATTATATTACAGAACCAACATTTTCTTACACCCCTATATATGACTTCCTATCAGTGCTCAGTAGGAACTATATTAATATCTCTAACCATTCCCATGTTACAAATCATCAAAATATGGACCATTATAGGTAAAGGACCATTTTTAATATTTTAAAAAATTTGTCAAAAATTAAAAAATCTAAATTTGTCAAAGCTGTGAATAAACTTTGTGGACATTGTCCCAAGGAAGATGTTTGAAGAAACTGCTAACAAAGACGACGATCCCAATAGTTTGTGGAGTATCGGTTGGTGAAATAAAAATATATATAAAAACCCATCACTGAGCTTCGTTGAAAATAACCAAAGAAAAGCACCGGACTGATCCTTTAAATGGAGAAATAAAGTTAACGGTCACTTACACTCAGGGTTGAAGAAGCTCCTCTTCAGTCGCAGTTGTTAACACTTTGTATATGTGTGTGTTTGTGTATGACTTCACCCACTGACCAGAATGCACCCTTTATCCTCACACAGTTCATTCACACTTTAAATCCCAAACAAACAGAGCGGTGTCCATACGTTACTGATCTGCTCTTGAGTCCGTCTCAGTCTCTGCATCTCTGGAGTGTCCGACACGATGCTGAACCCTCGACCTTTACTCTCCTCAAAATCCTTCTTGTACTTGACCTGCAACGAACAGTGACATGAACACAACCAAACTTCACAACACAATTCTTTCAATATCGATGCATTAAAACACATGCAAAAGTCTCACTGTTGACTGATGATGCTCTATTGTACATGGACTAAAAAATCTACCTCAGTGTTACATTCATTTACTGTAGTTGTCAATATATTTTTCTTATTGCTTATTATTATTATTATTATTATTATTATTATTACTTACATACTTATTTATTACTTACAGTCGTGGAAAAAGTCATTAGACCACCCTTGTTTTCTTCAATTTCTTGTTCATTGTAATGCCTGATACAACTGAAGGTCCATTTGTTTGGACAAATATAATGATAACAACAAAAATAGCTCATAGCAGTTTAATTTCAGAGTTGATATCTGTCCATTTTCCATGTTTTCTTGATAATAACCAAAATCACTTCAGTTCTTACATCAATATCTATGGCACTGTGCTGTCAAAAACAGTGCTTTTAGACATTCTATGTTTTCTTTTCTGCCTGTTTTAGTCACATGATACACACAGGAGTTAATACTTGCTTGCATAACCATTGTTTTTGATTACTTTTGATCGTCTAATAATTTTTTCCACAACTGTATATGTTGTGACAACTACTATTACTATAATTTTATTTCATGTATTTGATTTATTTGTTTATTTAAAGCATTTACAGAATACACGCAAGTTCAAAATTCTAAAATCATTCATTTACACTTATATACTTATATATATGTGTGTGTGTGTGTACATATTGTGCATATTATAATAATAGGCTATAACATAATTACTTATTATTACTATTTATTAATATTACTACTTTATTATTATTACTTTGTTTGACTAGAACTTACTAATGTGCAAAATTTAACTACTAAAATTAACAACATTTAATAAAATAGCAAACAAAATGAGCAAAAAATGAACATGATTTAAAATAATAATAATAATAAAGTTCACAGAAGAAACAATGGAATTTTAAAAAATGAACAAAAAAATAAACATTTACAAAAATAGTAATGAAAAAATAAAGTATGTGTTATTATCTTTGCATTAGTATCATATAAGAGAATAAATAGAATAGAATAGAATAGAATAGAATAGAATAGAATAGAATAGAATAGAATAGAATATCAAATAAAAATAAAGTGTGCGTTCCTTTTGCTGCTCTTCTACCGTCTGTCAGTCATCAGTTATATAAGGATGAGGACGGCAGTGAAATGAGTCAGACTGAAAGTACACAAACGAAACAACACACCAACATCTGACCAGGAAAAGTGGAGTGGATCAACAATGGAGGGAGGAGGAGGAGGAGGGGAGGAGAAGCAAGGAAAGGATAAGAAAGAAGTAGACAGGAAATGATTACAGGAAAGAAGGAGAGAAAAACTGGAGTGAATTGACGATGGAGGGAGGAGGGGAAAGGAGGAGGGGAGAAAAGGGTAGGAAAGAAGGAGCTAAGAGGACAGGAAATGAGGAGAGGAAACAAGGAGAGGAAAATGAGTGGCTCGACAATGGAGGTCGGTGAGGAGGAGGGAGGAGAGGAGGAGAGGAGAGGAGAGGAGGTTGTGTGATCAGATGAAGTGTGTTGTTGTAAATGTATCGGTGGGAGGGTGACATCATGTCCACTTCCTGTGGTGGACCACATGTCCTCGGCGCTGACCGCTGAGTGGACATCTGCCCTCTGATTGGACGCTTCCACCTTCAATCCCTCTGCTCAGCTCTGAGTGTCTGTCAATCAGCTCATGACTCATGGAGCATCAGCAGAGTCCACTGTAGGGTTTGTGTTCTGACACTCCAACAACACAACTACACAACTACTACACAACAACCACAACTACACAACTACTACACACTAACGACAACTACACACCAACGACAACTACACAACTACTAAACACCAACAACAACTACAACTACTACACACCAACGACAACTACACAACTACTACACAACGACAACTACACAACTACTACACGCCAACGACAACTACACAACTACTACACAACGACAACTACACAACTACTAGACAGCAATTACAACTACAATTACACAACTACTGCACACCAACTACAACTACACAGCTACTACACACCAACTACAACTACACAACTACTACACATCAACAACTACAACTTCTACACAGAAAAGCTAGAAGTAGACAACTAGTACACAACAACAACAACTACACAACAACTACAACTACACAACTACACAACAACAACTACTACAACTACACAACTACTACTCACCAACGACAACTACACATCAACAACTAATACTACACAACAACTACAACTACACAACAACTACACACCAACGACAACTACACAACTACAACTACACAACTACTACATGCCAACAACAACTACACAGCTACAGCTACACAACAACTACAACTGCACAACAACTACAACTACACAACAATTACACAACTACAACTACAACTATACACCAACTACAACTACACAACAGCTACAACTACACACAAATTACACACCAACTACACACAAACTACAACTACACAACAACTAAAACTACAACTTCACAACTGTAACTAGAAGCACTCGGAGAGCGCAGACCTCCGCCAAGGCTGATCAGTGCCCCCCCCCCCCCCCAATCACCACCAAAATTTAATCATTTCTTCCTTATCCCATTTCCAACAAACCCTGAAAATTTCATCCAAATCTGTCCATAACTTTAGTTATGTTGCACACTAACGGGACAGACAAACAGACAGACAAACAAACCCTGGCAAAAACATAACCTCCTTGGCGGAGGTAACTACAGACCAACTACACAGACAGTGTCTTATGGTCCAAAAGACCCAGTAGAAGTGTTTAGTAAAGACTAAACCAGGCGAACCTGACTCTGGAGCTCGCTCTGTTGTCTCAGCCTCAGGTTCTCTGGCGTGTCGGCCACAATGGTGAACGACGTCTTGGGGTAATGTCTGAAAAAACACAGAAGGTACAGTTAACGGGAGTCACTTAAATATGTATCTGCTTTAAATAAACAGAGACATGAGACACAGACACGTAGAGATGTAACATCTCTTAAAATAGTCTAAATACATTATTGTCCATAAAGTTGGATCAGTTTTGTTTCCTGTTTTTATCCCTGTTTTGTTTTCTGTTTTTATCCCTATTTAATCGCTTGTGACCAGGTGTAATGATCACATACTGAGTCCCACATACACCTTATGTATCAAGAATAAATCCCACTGTCACAAACATTTCATGACAAGAAGTGAAAATATTTCATTCCAATTTTATGGGTACAGTGTAGATTCAGATATGAACAAGAAAAGCCTCGTATTGTCACATCTGTCAAAACAGAATTTTAATAAATGAACAAACTAATCAAAAAATAAACAAAAAATAAACAAAATTAAGAAAAACAAACAAAGCAATGAGGAAAGTAAACTGTAATAATCAAACAATAAATACAACGGGTAGAAAAATGTAGAAAATAAACTAAAATTTAACATTAAACAAAATAGCGAACAAGGTAAGCAAAAAGTGAACGTAATGATAAAATAATAAAGTTAACGGAAGAAGCAACGAAATTTTAAAAATGAACAAAAAATTGCAACATTTGCAGAAATTAACTAAGTACTGAACAAAATAAACTATGTGATGTTATTATCTTTGCGTTGGTAGCATTGATTTGTTGATGGGAATAGAATAGAATAGAATAGAATAGAATAGAATAGAATAGAATAGAATAGAATAGAATAGAATAGAATAGAATAGAATAGAATGATGCTCTGTCCACACGAATACTAACAAAAATATTGGGACACATCATGTCTACAGCAGTAAGATGTCCTGTTCATGATGATTTGAGAATATACACACACACACACACATACACACACACCCTCACACACATATATATATATACATATATATATATATATATATATATATATATATGTATATGTAAGGGTAGAGACTGCGATCTGGTAGGATCGGCGATTCTACCAGTAGAGACTCCGATCGTAGTCTCTACTGGTAGAAACTCCGATCCTGCCAGTGGAAGGGTTAGGGTTAGGGTTAGGGTTAGGGTTAGGGTTCGGATCGGAGTTTCTACCAGTAGAGACTCTGATCGGAGTTTCTACTGGTAGAGACTACGATCGGAGTCTCTACTGGTAGAATCGCCGATCCTACCAGATCGCAGTCTCTACCCTGACATATACACACATATTTGCTTAAAAAATACAAAAAATATTTTAGAAATTTAGAGGCAGAAATTAAAAATCATTTTCATGGGTAAGTTGAGGAAAAAAAAAATTTAAAACCATCTCATGTGTCATTTTGGAAGCAAAGATAAGAATTTAAATGCAATGATATTTATCCCATTATATAAAACTATATTCTGACATTTGTTATTGTTTTGTATCCCAGACCCCTGTTAGAAAAGAAACACCTGAATTCAACGTGTCCACATACTTTTGTCCATTTATTGTATCTACAAACTAATATCACAGATGGTTCATTTCCACCAGTGTCAGCTTTTACCTGAGGGTTATTCGTCATGTAATGGCTTTGTCTTTGTTATTTTATTATTAATCTACAAAAGAAACCCCTGAATTCAACATGCCCACATACTTCTGTCCATGTGCTGTAGTTTTAGTACAGAAACAGTATTTTTGTCTTTGGTTTTTGCAGAAAACCATCGATTAAAACTGTAAAAATGAGGCTCTTCTCCACAGTTGGTTTCAGTTCAGCTTCTCTGAGTCTCATATAAACACACATAAAGTAATCCTCGCCTAAAGTTTCAGTTCACCTGCTCCCGTCGCTACCGGCAACCATGGATGCTTTGTCCGTTCGGTGCAACCCAATCCTGCGAAACAAAGAGCGTCTCTGTGGGATATTTCACAAACACATTCAGTGTTGGAGGTGGTCGAGGTGTTTACCAGCCAGCTGACATCCAGACGCCGGCTTTTACTGGGAAAACCCAAAAAAAAAACAGCTTGAAAAACAGACTCAGAGCAGCTTTTACTGAATATTTCATTCATTTTGTTGCAAATTTTACTCATTTTGATCATATTCTGGATTATTTCCTTCATTTTTGGTTAGTTTTTCTTTTATATATACAGACTCAGTGACTCCAGTCTGATGACAACTCACTCATTTCATCAGCTTTTAAAGCTTCTATTTTCGATATTAGTAGTATTATGTATAATTAATAACTAAACTTGACTTTTCTTAAAATGATCCTGATTACATGGGATATTTTCTCATAATTTTGAGATAAGTGTCTAAAAATGGTTTCATTAGCAAATCCAGTTCACTTTATGTTATTGATCCTGTTTACATGACCATAAAATGTCAATAACTGTTAATAATCAAGTAATTGTAATAATCTGATCTGATGCATTCACATACACTTCAGAAATAGGATAATCCAAAAACCCTGGTTCAGACGTTTCAGTCCATTATCAGATTTCTTTCAGAGTACAAACATATGTAATGACATCAGATTTAAACGTCCTGTTATTGTTGTGAGTTGATGTAAATGGTTTTGTTCATTTTTCCATTATTTTGTTCAATTTATCTTTAATTTTGGTCATTATTTTATTCAATTTTTCACCATGTTTGGTGGCAAAGTGAACTATATCAACCAATCAGATGTGTGTCATCTTGTAACACCTGATTGTTATAAGAAATAGTTGTATATAATTGTAATAGTTGTATATAGTTGTAACAGTTGTAATAGTTATACTCTATATAGTTGAAAGAGTTGTATATAGTTGTATATAATTGTAAGAGTAAATTGTATATAGTTGTATGTATGTGGTTTTATATAATTTAATAGTTGTATATAATTGTATGTATGTGGTTTTATATAATTTAACAGTTGTATATAGTTGTATGTATGTGGTTTTATATAATTTAACAGCTGTATATAGTTGTAACAGTTGTAATAGTTATATATAGTTGAAACAGTTGTATATAGTTGTATATAATTGTAATAGAAAGTTATATGTAGTTGTATGTATGTAGTTTTATGTAATTGTAACAGTTGTATATAGTTGTGAAGAATTGTAATACTTGCATATAGTTGTAACAGTTGTATATAGTTGTCATGGTTGTAAAAGATATAGATGTGTACAGTTGTTGTATATAGTTTTATAAAGTTGTAATAGTTATATATAGTTGTGTATAGTAGTATTAGTTGTATATAGTTGTAATGCTTGGATATAGCTCTAATAGTTGTATATAGTTGTAACAGTTGTGTGTAATTGTAACAGTTGTATATAGTTGTAATACTTGTATATAGTTGTAGCAGTTGTATGTAGTTGTTATAGTTATATAAAGTTGTATATAGTTGTAACACTTGTATATAGTTGTAATACTTGTATATATTTGTAATGGTTATATACAGTTGTAGTATTTATATATAGTTGTATATAGTTATAACAGATGCATATAGTTGTAACAGTTGTATATAGTTGTAACAGTTGTATGCTGTTGTTATAGTTATATAAAGCTGTATATAGTTGTAACAGTTGTATGTAATTGTAACAGTTGTATGTAGCTGTTATAGTTATATGAAGTTGTATACAGTTGTAACACTTGTATATAGTTGTAATACTTGTATATGTTTGTAATAGTTATATAAAGTTGTAGTATTTATTTATAGCTGTATATAGTTGTAACAGTTGTACATAGCTGTAACAGTTGTATATAGTTGTAATACTTGTACATATTTGTAATAGTTATATAAAGCTGTAGTATTTATATATAGTTGCATATAGTTATAACATATGCATATAGTTATAACAGTTGTATATAGTTGTAACAGTTGTATATAGTTGTAACAGTTGTATGTAGTTGTAACAGTTGTATATAGTTGTAACAGTTGTATGTAGTTGTAACAGTTGTACATAGTTGTAACAGTTGTACATAGTTGTAACAGTTGTATATAGTTGTAACAGTTGTATGTAGTTGTAACAGTTGTACATAGTTGTAACAGTTGTACATAGTTGTAACAGTTGTATGTAGTTGTAACAGTTGTATGTAGTTGTAACAGTTGTACGTAGTTGTAACAGTTGTATATAGTTGTAACAGTGGTACATAGTTGTAACAGTTGTATGTAGTTGTAACAGTTGTACATAGTTGTAACAGTTGTATATAGTTGTAACAGTTGTATATAGTTGTAACAGTTGTATATAGTTGTAACAGTTGTACATAGTTGTAACAGTTGTATATAGTTGTAACAGTTGTATATAGTTGTAACAGTTGTATATAGTTGTAACAGTTGTATATAGCTTTGTGAGTTGTAAAAGTGGTTCATTGAATATGTTTATTCACACCAGATTGTTTTATCAATAGTTGTACAAAATGTTCCTAAAAACGCCTGAGGCATCGGCTGTGTTTTCATATAAATAGTTGGATATAACTTTGGCATTTGCTAAATTTGTAATTTTTCTTTTGAAATGTTCAATTTGTATGTTCATTCTAAGTTATCCAAACGGTTCATTCGACATGTTTTGGGTGAAAAACAGTGAAGAATCGAACTTTTTCCACCTTGGATTCCATGTTTTTTTTCTAAGGTCCAATGAAAAAACACCTGTGCAGTCACACAGGTGAGGATGTGCTGAAAAAAAAGAGACCAAACAAGGCAAAGCCAACTGTTTTTTAGTGAGAAACATAAAGGCAAAATCAAAAGTACTAGAGACGGCCAAAAGACACTCAAAGGTGAATGTATGGAAGTATGTAGAAATGGAGGAAATCTCCTTGGAGCTCTGAGGGTCAATAATGAACCCAAACGACAGACGTAAACCCACGCCTTCACTGCACTCTGAAGATAATGTTCAGCAAACGGAACCTGGTTCAGAGTTGGTCATTATTACACAAACACAATTTGAGGGATAGAAAGTAATTACACGTATCTTAAGAGACGGTGTTTGGAACGTACGACATGGGCTAAATATACCCTCTGCTGAAGAAACAGGAACACAAACACACAAAGAGCGTCCTTTAAAGCCTTTCCAATAATACGACACACACATCCTGCCTTTCAGTGAACACACCACATTTCCAATCCACCAGAGCAGGGGGTGTGTGTGCATACACTTTTACATTCACCATTGTCTTTAATGTCGCTGTGGCATTTGCTGAACAACGGCGGCCCATCGGTGACGCACATTAAACTAACTTGTACACAGTCTGACGGGGTCCGTGGAGATTTTAGTCGTCGTAAGTCCCCAGTTTTAACCTTTATGTTTTTTAGGCTGGAATGACATTTTTAACTGTTAAGTGATAGTTCAGGTTTCATGGGATTAATGAAAACAGAACAGAGCATCTTTGTTAGTGTAGATGTTGGAAATGAAAACTGAGCTTCATGTTTTTACTGTGGAAAAGTAAAAAAAAAAAAAAAAAAAAATCTCCCAACAAGATGCTCACATTACTTCATATACGATATGGACAAAAGTATGTGGACACGTTGAATTCAGGTGTTTCTTTTCTAACAGGGGTCTGGGATCCAAAACAATTATGACTAATGTTAGAATATAGTTTTATATTGTGGGATAAATATCATTGCATTGTTTAGTTTGGTTTAAATTATCGTTGTTTCTAAAATGCCTCAGAGATGGTTTTGACTGAATTTCTCTCAACATTGATTTTTTTGTATCTGTGACAATGATTTTAAATGTTCTTCCTCTAAATTTCTAATATATTTTTCCTGCTCTGACTATAAATAATAATTTTCTACCACAACTAACCATCTACTTTCTTCACATCTCACTGAGGAGGAAAAATCTACCATTAAACTTTAAAGGTGCTGGAGACGTTTGTGACCAACTTTTCATCAGATCTGTCAAACCTCAGTCATATCCTCAGTATGATGAATCTGTCAGTCTGTCTGTCATTACTCAGCTGAATCTCTTGCATTACAGTGAACAGTTTCTTAGTTCCATCCACCAGAAACAAACCATGTGTTCACAAACAGAGCCGGGAGGGAACTCGGGCATCTTCAGAATTTTGTCACAACGTGCATTGTGGGAAAGGGAGGTTCGCGTAGCCGCCTGCAGCGGCAGCACAACCACATAATATTATATGGATGAAACAAACATGATGCGTAAACGGCTGAAATGCAGAAACGACCGAAGGAATATGCATAGAGGGAAGGAAGCTCCTGCTGTTTCCGCCTCATGTCTGTAGCAGCTGCCGCTGCAGGTGGCTGCATGAGCCTCCGTTTCCCACAATGCACATTGTGACAAAATTCCGAAGATCCCCGAGTTACCTCCCGGGCCGTAAACACATGGTTTGTTTCTGGTGGATGGCACTAAGAAACTGTTCACCGTAATGCAGGAGATTCAGGTGAGTACTGACAGACAGACTTACAGGTTCATGACACTGAGGATGTGACTGAGGTTTGACAGATATGATGAAAAATTGGTAACGAAAGTCTCCCGCAGCTTTAAGGCTCCATGACCAAAAATTAGCTTTTTATCATATTTATGTTACAAATACAACCGAACTATGAAACTCTGCAACAAAGGATTAGCTTTTTATTAGGGCTGCCAAAATTAATGCGGATTAATCCATCATCATGATTAATCTGATTAAAACTTTTAACTCCTTTAACCCATCTGTAGCACAGAATGACTGTGAACGTCTCCTCCATTTGGGTGAGTTTGTCCAGTAGAGTTAACGTTAACGCACATGAACAAATGCTCAGCTGATCCGGTAGTGACAGACAGCAGAACCAACCCATAAAAATGGAAGAAAAAACAGCATGTTGGCCCTCTGGATGGAAATATGAGAAAAAAACAAGACGGAACAGTTGGTTACAGTTGTTCAGCTGAAACTGTTGAAGGTGTTTAATAAACACGTTAAGTGCATATTTATTTCCTTCTTTCTTGAGTCTGTTTGCTGATGCAAAATGAAATGCGATTCATATAGACTAAAAATGAACTCTTCCTTTTTCTCCCCCTTTCACTCTTTTCTTCTCTTCTCCTCTCCCCTGTTCCTTCATGTCAGGTCCAGCATCGAAATGTGGTTCAACAAAGCTCATAATAAAGACAGCAGAATATCAAGGGGAGCCTCATATACTGTATGAAGTTTCCCTTGGTAAAGCAAATTTGTTCAGCACAAAGACAGCCAGACTACCATTCTGCTGTTCTGATGCTGGACAAGACAAGTTTAGAAAAGAAAAAGAAAAAAAAAAAGTTTAAAAAATTAATTATATTTAATTGTGAATAATTGAAATTAATCCACAGGAACCCTATGATTAATCTGATGAAAAATTTTAATCATTTGACAGCACTAGTTTTTATATGTTATAAATAAAACCAAACGAAAAAATTCTACAACAAAACATGAGCTTTTTTAAAAATCATATTAATGTTACAAACACAACCAGACTATGAAACTCCACCAAAAAAGACCAGCTTTTTTTTTTTTTTTTTAACCATTTTTTATGTTATAATTACAACCAAACTAAGAAACTCAGCTTGTTATGATATTTATGTTATAAATACGACTTTCCAAGCCTACAGATAAAACTGGATAATGATCCGTTGGTGATTTTTAGCTGTAACACCAGTCGACAGAGCTCATACTGCATCTATGGACGACACTCTTTCATTCCTCTCCATCCCTCTGATGCCAGGTAGAAGCAGAAGGCGTTCGCTGTGGCCAAAGGCTGATCCACGGACCCCACAGTCATCAGGCAACACAACAGCACAACAACACAACAGCACAACCACACAACAACACAACAGCACAACAACACAACAGCACAACCCAAGCCCACGGACGCTCCTCCGCTAGCGGCTACATGAACTACATACAGCTACATGAACACTCTGAATCACACACTACTGAGGAGGAGGAGGAGGAGGAGGAGGAGGAGGAGGAGGAGGAGGAGGAGGAGGAGGAGGAGGAGGAGGAGGAGGAAGGCGGTGAAGGGCTGATGGATGAATGTGTGTTGTTGTGGTCGGTCTGGCCGCTGTCCATCGGCCTGTTTAGGTGTTGATGAGAATCTCAGTGTGGGCTCAAGACAGAATTGGCTCTTAGAAACCATCCTGACAGCACAACACTCAGCATCAACAGAGAAACAAAACCTGGATTCCACAAGAGTTTAATGTTCATTTTTAAGCGACATCATGTCAAAAGGTCAGCTTTTTTTTTTTTTTTTTTTTTTTTTTAAATCACATTTATGTTATAAATACAACCATAACCAGAAAATTTACTTCAAAACCTCAGCATTTTATCAGATTTTTCGAAGAAATGCAGTCAAACTCAGAGATTTCATGTCAAAAGATCAGCTTTCAAGATCCAAGGTAACTTTGTTATTATTTGAATTATTTGTTTATGTGTTAAAAATACAAAACTGACACAGAGGACAACACAAATACGCTTTACATCATGTTTATGTTATGAATACAGTCTGAATCATAAACATCATGTCAAAATATCAGCATTTTATCATATTCATGCTACAACTACAACCAAACTAAGACATTTTAGGTAAAAAGATCAGCTTAAAAAAAAAAAAAATCATATTTATGCAATACATAAAACCAAACTAAGAAATAGTATGTCCAAAAAAAAAAAAACCATAAAAAAAATAAATAAAATCATATTTATGTTATAAATACAGTCAAAACCATAAACTTCATGTCAAAACATCAACTTATTTAAAAATCATATCTATGCTACATCTACAACCATACTAAGAAATTTCAGATAAAAGATCAGTTTAAAAAAAAAAATCATATTTATGCTATAAATACAACCAAACTAAGAAACTGTATGTAAAAAAACAAACAAACAACAAACTTTAAAAAATAATAATCATATTTATGTTATAAATATAGTCAAAACCATAAACTTCACATCAAAACATCAGCTTTTTTCTTTTTAAATCATATCTACACTAAAACTACAACCATAACTAAGAAATTTCAGGTAAACAGATCAGCTTTTTGTTTTTTGTTTTTTTAAATCATATGTTATAAAGACAGCCATAACCAGAAAATGTATTTCAAAACATTAGTTTTTTGATCATATTTTTCTTAGAAATGCTGTCAAACTCAAAGATTTCATGTCAAAATATCACCTTTACATCCTATTAAAAAATAAATTAATTAATTAAAAAAAATAAATAAAAAAAAAAAAAAAGAAGATTCCTCCCAGTTATCGGATCATTAAGGTCATGGAACAGGTTCTCTGTGGAACATGTATAAATGCAGCGTCAGTGTGGTTTGATCTCAGTGTGTCCTGCAGTTTGATGCATCTGTGACCCATGTAAAGTCACAACCCGGTGCCGTGGATTCATCCACATGCCTCGGTATAATGGACCCCACCACCCACCCCCCCACCATTCTGGGACTCGTACGCTCCTCCAGCTCTGAACCCGTGGCCTACTTAGACATTGGACACACTGCTGCCTGTGCCCCCCCCAGGCGTGGACTCTGCATGACGCTGGATCTGCTTTCATGACGCATCGCTACCAGCACCAGGATCAATCAAATCCACCGTTATCTCTGTTTCCTTTCACTGAATGTCTAAGTAAAGCTGCTTCTCATTCCATATCTGTCCATAATATTCAGTTTCTTCTTCACTCAAATGCAACGTACGCCTTAAGACGAGCAATGTTTTAGTTCCAATTCTTGCGTCTTTGCAGCGGCTGCCTGTTAATTTTAGAACTGATTGGAAGATTGGGGGCGGCCATGGAAGATGGTAGAGCGGGTCGTCCAATAACCGAAGGGCCGGCGGTTCGAATCCTGCTCTGTCCCAGTCATGTGCTGTTGTGTCCTTGGGCAAGACACTTCCCCCTCCTTGCCTCCAGTGGTGTATGAATGTTTGGTGGTGGTCGGAGGGGCCGTAGGCGTGGACTGGCAGCCACGCTTCCGTCACGTGGGTTATTGAAATATTCTTCGCAAATGTACCAGAATTATGATTTTCCAGTAAAAATGTGCAGTTCAGCTCTGATCTGTGTTAAAGTTCTGCTGAATGTTTAACGCTCATAACCACCTATCACGCCTCCCTGTTACCGCCGATCCTTAACAAAGGCGAAGGAGCGCAGTTAATTCATACTGGGCTTATTTAAGTCAGATATTATCAACCAGAGGATTTAATGAGGGGCTGCCAGGCTGATCCAGCAGCGATTACCCGGGTTCAGAACAAGAAGGTGTGAAGAAGAAAAAGAAACAGAGGCCGGGGGCGGAGCTATAAAAGAAAACCCCGGTAAGGAAAGACTGAAGAGTAGCTTTAACGGCACTAAAACTCATAACGAAAATGGATTAAAAACCAACTACAAACTGACACGACAACAGTAACCTTTACCTCCAAAAACACCTGCATCTAAGACAAGAAAGCTCCGAAAGGAAAGGAAAGGAAAGGAAAGGAAAGGAAAGGAAAGGAAAGGAAAGGAAAGGAAAGGAAAGAAAGGAAAGGAAAGGAAAGGAAAGGAAAGGAAAAATAGGACCAATGGCCCTGTAGCTTACCGGCCAAATGAAAAGCTTTGGGAAATGTATCCAGATATTTATTCTCACCCAGTTCTGTGTATTTATTCTATTACAGAAATAGCCCATGTTTTGCTCATATTCCAATCAGATCTGGAAAAAAATAAAATTCCAACTTGATATCATTGATACTGATTTATTGGATCAATCCACTTCCTATCTGTTATAATGGGAACATTTTTCAAAGTCGCACCAAATCCAGAATCAGATCCGGATCAAAATAATTTCAATACCTTGTGTTGACATCATCATACAGAAGCTGTATACCAAGTCTGAAGTCAATCAGAACTGGAGTTTTGGAGAAGACGACGATTGAAATTTTCTCCCCATAACAGCCCATGTTAAATTTTCCGCAAGTTCCCGGATCCAGAAGAAGATCCTGATCAGCATGTGGACATTATGTTTTGGTCATCTCCCCATCAGGGCTGGACTGTAGAAATTTCAAGTTGATATCATTTGTATTTACTGAGTTATTGCATCCATCCACTTCCTATCTCTTATAATGGGGAAATTTTTCAAAGTGGCACCAAATCCAGAATCAGATCCAGATCCAAATAATTTCTCTCACTTTTGTTGACATCATCATAAAAAAGCTGTATAACAAGTTTGCAGTCAATCAGAATTGTAGTTTCGGAGAAGAAGACGAAATTCTGTAACGGACAACGGACACTGCCGCCGGACGCCGCATGACGACAGTAGCTTACAGCCTGTCGGCCGGTAAACTAAAAAGAGATCAAGGAAAGGATGCAAGGAAAAGCAAAAGAAACAAGAGTGATCAAGGAAGCAAGACCAGGAAGAGGAAAACAAAGGAAACAAAGATGATCAATAAAAGGACACAAGGAAGGGAAAGGAAACAAGAGAAATCAAGGAAAGGAAATAAGGAAAGTAAAAGAAACAGAAGTGGACAGTGAAGGGAACCCAAACCCCTCACAGTTAATGTGACTCAGACTCGGTTGTCCATCCTCCAGGACACTGTGTCCAGTCATGTGTCCTCCGTCCTCGGCCTTTGTCCTCCTCCATTCATGTGTGAAGGCTCTCGGCCGGGCTTCAATAGCTCCTCTTATGCTCCTCCATCCCTCCATCCCGTCATGAGGACCGACTCTCTTCATCTGTTTATTTATCATTAAACTCTGGTTAAAGATTCTGTGGGAGATCAGACGAAGGCTTACGTAACCACACTTCCCTCTTCC
Source organism: Sphaeramia orbicularis (assembly GCF_902148855.1). Classification (NCBI taxonomy): domain Eukaryota; kingdom Metazoa; phylum Chordata; class Actinopteri; order Kurtiformes; family Apogonidae; genus Sphaeramia; species Sphaeramia orbicularis. Next base: position 41,504,137 of record NC_043976.1, on the reverse strand, counting down.
TCATTTATTCACTGTTTAATTCATCGCCTTAAATATCTGAGCTGTTTTTTTTTAAGCTGATGCTGAATTTCTGCTCCACAACTCAGCAAATCACTAATGGTTTTACTGGTTTCTCACTAAACGTATCAACATTTTCCAGTCAAAGCTGCCGATTTGCCAATAAAATATCTTGGTTTTCACTGTCGGTGGGTGAACATGTCACTTTGTGCTGTGAAAGGTTACACAGACCTTTTCCTCTGCTTGGATCTAATAATTAAACACAAATTACTGCATGATTCAGTAGTTGCACCTCTTGTTATTGCCTCTATGCTAATGAAGGTTTAAGATGACTTTAATCATACTAGATTCTCCATTTATGCACAATGTTTTAGGGGGAAAAAATGAGACAAAAACAAAATGAAAAACAAATAAGAATGAGACAAAAATTAGAGGACTGAAATTATTAACAAGACTAAAATGAGGAAAAAAACAAACAAAAACAAGACAAAAAAATTTACAAAAATAGAGATAAAAATGAAATACAACACAAATGTGAGACAAATGTGATGAAAACAAAACAAAAATTAGACGAAAGTATAACATTGTCATTTCATTTTTGTCTACTTTTTTGTGTTTTGCCTGTTTTTTGCCCAATATTTTTCTTGTTTTATGTCTTGTGTGTTTTTTTAACCCCACCCCCTGAAAGGGAGGCAAGGGGTATGGTTTTTGGTTCACTTTGTTTGTTAACACTTTAGCAGCAAAACTGTTGATTAAATTCATACTAAATTAGGTTTATAGATTGCCAGTGACCCAGAATAGATGTCATTACATTTTGGGAACAGTAGGTCAAAGTTCACATTTTTAATGCATTTTTTAAATCTTTTTTTTCTCTCATTTACTTATAATGGGCAAAATTTCAGGTCTATAAAAACATCAATTTTGTTTCAATTTACTTCAAACTTGGCACATATATAGAGGCAATTGATATGCTGACATCAGCACATGTATAGACATGATGACATCAGCCCGATTGATGACAAAATAAGTTACAATATGTGCAAGGGGCGGGGTTTGTTGTACGTAGCACCACTTGTTTATTTTGTAACACTTCAGCAGCAAGACTATTGGTTGAATTCATACCAAATTCAGTTTAGAGATTGCCAGTGACCCAGAATAGATGTCATTGCATTTTGGGAAAGGTAGGTCAAAGTTCAAATCTTTCATGATTTTTAAAAAAATCTTCCCATTTATTTATAGCGGGCAAAATACGTGCAAGGGGCGGGGTTTGTTGTGCCTGGAACCACTTGTGATTCCATTTTCTTATTTTTTTGGTCTTGTTTTTCTTGCGATTTCATTTCTCTCAGTATTTTACATTCTGACCTCATTTTCTTGTCTTGTTTTATCAAAATCTTCATCTATAAGTTCATGTTCAGAATCAGTCAGCCATCTCCGTTATTACTGTGGAGAACCTTTGACAAGATCTACAACACGACTCATTTTCATCTTAATTTGTCATCTTGTCTCGTTTTAATCTCCTTTTTTGTTAACTGGATTTCATTTTTGTCATTTCATCTTGTTTTGAATCTCATTTTTGTTGTCGTCATGTTTGTCTTATTTTCATCCCTTTAATGTGTTATTTTTGTCTCATTTTTTTGTCTTGTTGGAATAACGTTTTGTAAAATCATTCATCATTCATTTATATCTGATGGGTCAGGATCAGAGGTTCAATTTGTGACACATTATTTTAATCTACATGGCTGGATGTTTGGGAGATCCTGTAGTTTGGACTTTACCATCGATGTGTGATGTAGGTCGACATCAGCGCTGTAACGTCATGTTGTGAATGTAAGAACCACCACATCTCTTTCTGCAGCTTCTACGATCCAACAGAAACGGGGAAAAGGAGGATATGCTGCTGTGATGCACTGTCTCATCATAAAATAGAGTAATCTGGGTTAAAGTGTGTGGGAAGCAGTTACATAACCAACAAGCTTCATCACAACCATCTGAGCCGAGAGACGGAGGGTTGTACAAAAGTGACATGTGGTGTCAACGAAGAACTGACAAAAAGGTGATGAAGAGGTGAGGACGAGATGATGAAGAGCTGAGGAAGAGCTGATGAAGAGGTGAAGAAGAGGTGATGAAGAGCAGGGGAAGAAGTGATGAAGAGGTGATGAAGAGCAGAGGAAAAAGTGATGAAGAGGTGAGGCAGAGCTGAGGTAGAGCTGATGAAGAGGTGATGAAGAGGTGAGGAAGACCTGAGGAAGAGGTGATGAAGAGGTGAGGAAGAGCTGATGAAGAGGTGAGGAAGAGCTGATGAAGAGGTGAGGAAGAGGTGATGAAGAGCTGAGGAAGAGGTGATGAAGAGGTGAGGAAGAGGTGATGAAGAGCTGAGGAAGAGGTGATGAAGAGGTGAGGAAGACCTGAGGAAGAGGTGAGGAAGAGGTGATGAAGAGCTGAGGAAGAGGTGATGAAGAGCTGAGGAAGAGCTGATGAAGAGGTGATGAAGAGCTGAGGAAGAGGTGATGAAGAGATGAAGAAGAGGTGATGAAGAGGTGAGGACGAGGTGATGAAGAGCTGAGGAAGAGGTGACGAAGAGGTGACGAAGAGGTGAGGATGAGGTGATGAAGAGGTGAGGAAGAGCTGAGGAAGAGGTGATGAAGAGGTGAGGAAGATGTGTTGAAGAGGTGAGGAAGAGGCTAGGAAGAGCTGATGAAGAGGTGATGAAGAGGTGATGAAGAGATGAGGAAGAGGTGAGAAAGAGCAGATGAAAGGGTGAGGAAGAGGTGATGAAGAAATGATGAAGAGCTGAGGAAGAGATGATGAAGAGGTGACATCTTTAAGATCCTGATGACTCATGTGCATCCTCATGATCAAACGAGTGTTCGGTTCCATAACCCAGTCTGATGATGATTATCACCTTGTTAATTAAACAGGGTCTCAGTGCTGTGGATCGGCTCTTCATTCTCTGTAGATATTCAGGTTTAAGAGGATTTAAGTTTTATGTTTTGAAAAGAAGAAACATTTACATATAACACAATTTATGCATGTTTTGAAAAATGAGAAAAAAGTCACAAAAATAAAACATGATCAGTTTATTACGCAACAAAAATATGAGCCATGTGGCATAAAATATCACAGTTTCAAAGCACTGATCCATTTTAAATTAGAGCTGTAAATAATATTTGCATATATTATGTGCAAATGTTGAAATATTTATTGCGAAAAAATACAGTAAAATGCATTGAAAACACAAAAAATACACTAATTACATGATCAGGGTATCCGCAAGTTTGATGAAGCCAAATTTGTCACTTAAAGACATTTTTCAAGCCATCTTTGGTGAAATTTTAGACCCTACGTTCATGTAAATAACAGTCCAAAAGGTCTCATAGTTATTGTATACCAGCTCGCACTAAAATACACTAAGATGCACTAAAGTAAATTCTCTCTAAGCACAACAGTCTCCTTTGCACTGAGTCCTTGTGGAAAGTTAAAGTGTTTTTTACGATTGTGTTTTTACTACTGTTTTTTTTTTTTTTTTTAAGTTTGTGGATACTGCTGGAGCCTGTAAATTTCCCTATGGGATGAATAAAATATCTATCTATCTATCTATAATGTGTTAAAATAGTCTTAAAAATGCTGAAATGCAGGGAAAATACACTAAAATGCACAGAAAATGCACTAAAATACTCAAAACATATCCTAAATTCCACAAAAAAAAAATGACAGTGAAATACACAGTGAATGTTCATCATTTATGAAACTACATTAGTGTTACTGTTTGCTTTTGGTAAAGTTCCAGAAATTTCATTAAAACGACGCAGAAAATGTAAAATGTGAACTTTAAAAGAGCCAGGTGAAACTTGAATAATAGACTAACAGAATACATACATGGAGCTTTGAGGGTTTAGGTTAATGAAGGAGTTCATTTAGGAAAATTGAGACCGTTTAAGGCTTCGTAGACGCCCTGGTTTTACCGGTGAAAAACTTCAAGCCGCCGTCACTTCTAATGCTATTGTCGTCGTCATGGCGTCCGTCGACCACAACAATGGCCACGGTTCAGACGCAGAAAAACAGCCAAGAAAAACAAGGCCGCCGAGGCGTTTCTCCACAATGGACACCAGTTTTATATCCCACTGAAAACACCAACAGGCGTCAGAGGAGCCGGAGACGCTGTAATTATAGATGTAGCACCGAGGCTCCAAACAAAACACAACACAACTATCAGAAAAGGCCGGCAGGAAGTCAGTCTGCAGCCGCAAATAAACTGACAACGGCAGAAAAACCAGGAACGAGATGGAACTCAACGTATGTCATCGTACTTGAACCCTAAGAGTAAAGAACAACACTTATCCATCGCTGAAGGGCCAGACCGGGCAAAAGTGAACGTCAGCGTCAAAAAATAAAGTTTCACCTATCATTTCTCAAATAGGCTCATTTATTAGTTTAAGAACTGTACTTTATGGAACTGTTGACAAAATTTCAGTAAAAAGATAAAATTAATATAAAATGAAACTTAAAAAGGACTAAAATATGTACATGCACCATTAACTTTAATAATATTTCTTGCTTGTGTAAGTGATATTTTCAGTCTGTGAATCTGTAGGAACTAGGGAGGCACCGATACAACATGGGGGGGGGGGGGGGCACTAGGGGATGGGGGTCACCAGTGACTACTGATGTACATTACAACAGTATAAATCACTCAGCAGAAGATGGAGGAATGGAAGAAGAAGAGGAAGAAGAAGAAGAAGAAGAAAAAGAAAAAGAAGACAAAGAAGAAAAGGAAGAAGAAGAAGAAGCGGAAGAAGAAGAGAAAGAAGAAGAGGACGAAGACAAAGAAGAGGAAGAAGAAGAGGAAGAAGAAGAAGAAGAAGAAAAAGAAAAAGAAGACAAAGAAGAAAAGGAAGAAGAAGAAGAAGCGGAAGAAGAAGAGAAAGAAGAAGAGGACGAAGACAAAGAAGAGGAAGAAGAAGAGGAAGAAGAAAAAAGAAGAGAAAAAAAGAAGAGGAAGAAGAAGACAAAGAAGAAAAAGAGGAAGAAGAAGAGAAAAGAAAGAAGAAGAGGAAGAAGAAGAAGAAGAAGAAAAAAAAAGAAGAGGAAGAAGAAGAGAAAGAAGGAGAAGAAAGCCTGTTGGCCAATCCTGAATGCAGTTTTCAAATCCAAAAATTACACTTGAAATTATTAACAATCAAGGATGTTACACTAATCAATTTTTAAATCTTTTTTTTTTTTTTTTTCCCATTTACTTATAATCGCCAAAAACATTACTTTCAAACTGACCTGAGATCACATTGGTCTGTATGTGGAACCTGAACTGAAACCAGTTCAACACCTCTGATGGTTCATATTCTCGGTGTAATTTTTGTACATTGTAAATTCAGCCCCTGGACCAGGATCAGGACCTTAGGAGGGCCAGTTTAGGCCCACAGGCCGTATGTTGGACACCTCTGTAAGAGGTCCTCAAAGCAGTGAACTGGATCGTCTTAACACTGAGCTGAACACTGTTTTAAAGTCTGTGCAGTGTTTGTTCGTCGGAGGTGAAGGAGGTCAGGGTGAAACAAAGCCGGTATGTGTCCAGAACCAGACAGGAAAGGCCTTCTGACCGCTCGGGGTCAGAGGTCATTGTAGCCCGGCCCCCGTCTGCGTATTTGCATATGTACAAGTGTGAGTTTGTGGAGTAAATGAGTGTGAGACGCAGTGTGTGTTCAGTTCACTTCAAAAGATCTTTATTCTCAAACAATCGACAGTGTGTCATTCTCAACGGCGACAAAACAAACCTGATGAAGTCAGGGACAATTAAAAGTTCTACGAACCTCAGCACCAAAACAACAAATGAGTAATTCAAATAAAAATAAAACACATGATCGGGTCGAGGTTACGTCTTCACTGTAAAAACATCTACTCATTTATTTACCCAGAAACACCCTGAAACATGACATACTTTGACTTTAAGGATGCATTAATCTAATGAGTTCAGGTCCAAAACACAGACTGAACACAGACTGATCCATTACCAGAGTTTAATTAAAGAAAATGTTATCTCACTGTGACACAGATCATTATTTTCTATATTTATACAATTTAGAAATATCTCATTTATTTTATATATACTTACATGGACCTCATTTTAAGCTTTTTCTAGGCGTGTTCATAGGTTCAAGTGAATATAATTACAAACAAGTGTTCAGAGAAAGCAAACCTCCGCCAAGCACCCTGAACAGTGTGCATGTGTGGATCGACTATTTCTGTTTAAATTCAACAGTTTCCAGGTTGTTCCATACAGCAGAAAAAGTTGAAGCTTGGTACCAGTCATGTGTATGTCAAATTATATTCAATTCCAATCAATATTTGTTGAGTTCTAATGAAAAATGTGTGGTAAATGAGATTTTCAGTGTTAAATGTAAATGTCCACAGAGTCCACATTCCACAGTGGATGTGGACAATTTTGTGCCAGATACAAGATATTGTTCTAAGCTACGGGTGGATCAAAGTGGAGGCTAATGGGAGTTGTTTTGAATTTTTTATGAATTTTCGAAAATTGCTCAATGATGAGAGATAAGAAAATTGTAGATTTTGTGACCTTGCTGTGACCTTGAGCTTTGGCCTACTTGGCCCAAAATGTAATGGGTTGGTCCCAGGGCCTAGGCCTATCTGTGGGGAAGATTTGGTAAAGATGGGTGGAATAGTTTTCCCATAAAGTTGCTAAAAAACAAACACGCAAACAAACAAACACACAAAGCAAAGTGATCACAATACCTCTTGGAGGAGGTAATAAATACAACTGGAAGCAGAAATAATCACAATCTTGGGTTATTTTTGTGCTCAGATAGATTATTTTGCTTTTAACTGCCGTCTTTTTCTTTAGGAAAACACATTATTTGACACTTTTTTATTGCATTAACCCATAAAGACCCAAACCATCTACTGATCTAAACTGTTTAATTCCTGTTGATCCACTAATTCTATCAATGCATGTCAATAATTGGTGTACAATACAGTTCTTCATCTTTTCACGCTCATCAGATATGATCCATTTGGATGTTCAGAGGCTCCGCAGTTACCATGGAAACACCGTCATCTTCTACAGCACTGATTCACCAGTTCACATTGATTAAATTGGGTTCGGTTTTGAGATGATTTTAAGGAATATTGTTGTTATATTTTTAGTACCTTTTAAAATATTGGTGACATTTTATACGTATGTTCTGATCAGTTTTAAGTTTGTTTTTAGAACTGCCTTTCATTGTGTTTATGTATATTTTTAGTGTGGATGTACGGCTGTGATTCCCATTTTGTGTTACTTCTGCTGCTGCTGTCTTGGCCAGGACACTCTTGAAAAAGAGATTTCTAATGTCAATGAGCTTTTTCTCCTGTTTAAATACAGGTTATAATAATAATACTAAAAACCCATGGAGTTGGACACACTTGGCAGATGTTCAGTTAGAGATATATTTTGCTGAAAAAGTCACTTTTTCTTCAGTTTTCTCTGTTTCTAATATAACCATCAACTTTAATCTGAGCTTTTATGAACATCTATATGATCAATGAATTAAATAGAGGAAAACTCCTGATTTTTACTGTAAAAACACAAATACAGAGGATAATGTTATTATAAATGGTGAAAAATCACTTAAGAAAAGTTAAATATAGAGAAAAAATTCTTTTGGAACTGCCAGATAAGTAGCACTGGGTCTTTATGGGTTAAAGTTGTTTATGTGTCCATAAAAGAAAAAGTAAGTGTCAAACTCTATCTATGTCCGAATTCCTGCGGAGTTACACAAACCTGTGCTAGATTACAGAAGAAAAAACGAACTAAATGCAAGAAAAACAAGTGCAACAATTAGAAAAAAAGCCCAGATAGTCGACGCAACAACCATGAAGGTCAAAGGTCAAAGCCAGAGGAGCACGGCGTTATAATTTCCCATCCGTCGCATATGAGGCCACATGTTTCCTCAGGGTTTCAGTCTGCCTTGTTTGTCCAGTCGTGTTGTGCAGATAATAACAAGCAGAGCATGTTAACGGAGGAGTGGAAGCAGGGCGGGACTCGCAAACCACAACCACCGACCGAAACCGCCGCTGCTATAAAAACCCAGAAGGCCGGACCGCGTAGATACGAGCAGGGCACACATGCAGATAATAACACGGCAGAAAAAAAAGGGAGGGACTGGACTCACGCGTTGCAGTAGGGCTTCTTGTCGTAGCCTTTGTAGTTCTTCATGTTCAGCGTCATCTTGCAGACCTCGCAGTGGAAACATCCCTTATGCCAGTTCTGCACAAACACAGAGGGACACATCAATACTGGACGTCCAACTACTTACAACATCTCATCATCACTAAGCAGGTGTTTGGGAAGCCTTCTGTCACCCAACAACACTTCCTGGTTTCTGATTCCAGAGTCTGGGTGAGATTTTAGATCTAGGTTCCATCTGTTTGTTTATTACCCCACCCTCTGAAGGGCAGGCAAGGGCTATTGTTTTTGATTAACACTCTAGCAGCAAAACTATTGGTTGAATTCATACCAAATTTGGGTTATAGATTGCCAGTGACCCATGATAGATGTCATTACTTTTTGGGAAAAACAGGTCAAAGATCAAATTTTTTATAAATTTTTTTAAATCTTTCTTTTTTTCTCCCATTTATTTATAATAGGCAAAATTTCAAATGTGTGTAGCAGCAAAACTCTTGTTTGAATTTACACCAAATTTGGTTTATAGATTGCCAGCAACCCAGAATAGATGTCACTACATTTTGGGAAAAAGAGGTCAAAGTTCAAATTTTTGATGAATTTTTTAAATCTTTTTTTTTTCTCCCTTTACTTATAATGGGCAAACTTTCAAATGTCTGTAGCGGCAAAACTATTGGTTGAATTTATACCAAATTTGGTTTATAATTCGCCAGTGACCAAGAAAAGATGTCATTACATTTTGGGAAAAAAGAGGTCAAAGTTCAAATTTTTTATGATTTTTTTTCTCTCCCATTTACTTATAAGGGGAGAAATTTCAAATGTCTGTTGCAGCAAAACTATTGGTTGAATTTATACCAAATTTGGTTTATAGATTGCCAGTGACCCAGAATAGAAGTCATTATATTTTGGGAAAAAGAGGTGACAGTTCAAATTTTTTAATGAATTTTTAAAATCTTTTTCCCCCCATTTACTTATAATGAGCAGACATTCAAATGTCTGTAGCAGCAAAACTGTTGGTTAAATTTATACCAAATTTGGTTTATATATGGCCAGTGATGCAGAATAGATGTCACTACATTTTGGGGAAAATAGGTCAAAGTTCACATTTTTTATGAATTTAAAAAAAAAAAAAATTCTCCCATTTACTTATAATGGGCAAAATTTCAAATGTCTCTAAAAACATCAATTTTGTTTCAATTTACTTCAAACTTGGTACATATATAGAGGCAAATGATATGTTGACATCAGCACACGTATAGACATGATGACATCAGCTGGATCGATGCCAAAATAAGCTCCAATGCGTGCGAGGGGCGGGGTTTGTTGTACCTTGAACCACTTGTTATTTACAGTGTTTGTCATTAATTCTACTGACTATGGTGGCCCATTTTTATCCACATCTAAAATAAATTAACATGAAGGAAAAAAAGACAACACTGGAGTATAATAGGAAGAAAAATAATTTGACTTTGGTGGTTCAGATTATACAGGGATACATCTCATTTAATCTCATCTGTTCAGTTTAACCCTAAAAGACTGATTTACACTCACTAATCTGAAATGTTTAATAACTATTGAACCACTAATCTTATCAACACATGTTAATAATTAAGGTAAAATGCATGTTATATACCAGTGACAAAATAAACAATATAATCAACAAAATGAACAGAAATTAACCAAATATTCAACAAAAATACAATTATTATTAACAAAAATGAGTAAAAATGAACTAAACGATCAATAAATTGGACAAAAATTAACAAAATACCAAACAAAATGAACAAATTAAAGAAAACAAACAATGCAATCAACATAATAATCAATGAAATAAACAAATATGACCAAATTAATTAATAAAAATAACAAAAACATCAACAAAATGACCAAAAATTACCAAATTAATCAACAAAATTAAAAACTAATTAACAAATTGAACAAAAATAAACACAATGAATGAAACAATTAACAAAATGAGTAAAAAAGAAAAAAACAATTAGCAAATTGGATAAAAATGAAAAAAATAAACAAAATGGACAAACTGATGAAAACAAAATAAAACAAAAAAAGGACCAAATAATCAACAATGTAAACGAAAATGAACAAAAACAACAAATTAATCACAAACGAAAAAAAATGACCAAAATAATCAACAAACTGAACAGAAATGAACCAAGTATTCAACGGAAATACAATAATCAACAAAATGACCTAAACAATCAACAAATTGGACAAAATTTAACAAAGTACCAAACAAAATGAACAAATTAAAGAAAACAAATAAAATAATCAACAAAATAGATAAAATAATCAACATTAATGACCAAAATAATCAACAAAATAAACAAATATGACCAAATTAATCAATAAAAACAAAAACATCAACAAAATGAACAAGAATGACCAAAAGAATCAACACAATTAAAAACTAATCAACAAATTGAACAAAAATAAACAAAATGAATTAAACAATTGACAAAATGAGTAAAAATGAACAAAACAATCATCAAAAATTGATAATAACAAACCAAATGGACAGATTGATGAAAACAAAATAATCAATAAAATGAACTCAATCATCAACAATGTAAACAAAAGTGAACAAAAACAACATATCAATCAAAAATTTTAAAAACGACCAAAGTAATCAACAAAATGATAAAATAATCCACAAATTGACCAAAAATAAATACAGTAACCAACAAAATGAGTACAAATTTACAAAAATAATCAGCAAATTGAACAAAAATCACCAAAATAACCAGGTTTAGTTTCAGCTCGTGTCAGATGTTTCGAAGTGTTTGTGCTGCCTCTTGTCATGGGGTCAAAGGTCAAATTCAATAGTGACTTTAACTTTTCATACACATTTAGTTCAGGTTTTTGTGTCTGTTAGGGCTGCGCACATACTTCCTGTATTTTCCTGTGGTATGTGAAGAAAAGAGAACAATAACAAATAAATATGTACGATCATTTCAACGCTGAAAAACACCAAACATAACGGTGGAATCTGCAGGCATTTAACGTCCTGCTTGTTGAGCTGGATACGTGACATCTGCACGCCCAAAAATATGAGTAAATCAGCTTCCTGCCAAATGTTTCCTCGATCAGCGTCCAGATCAGATCCCCCTCCATCTGCTCTGCGATAGGATTAGATGTGAATCAGCACTAAATGAGATGAAACACGCTCATATGACGACCGTATTAATCCTGTACTTGGCTGCGGTGAAACAGTGTGATGTCTGAAAAGGTCTACTTCCTGAACTGTTCGGACTAGATCTGTGTTTTTCATTACATCTGTGGTGTGGTGTAGAACAGTCAGGGTTTTACACACTCATCCACATCACCACTTTCATTTCATTTCATCTACTTCAGGGGTGTTAAATCTCAGTTTCTTTCAGGGGCCACATTCAGCCCAATTTGATCTCAAGTGGGCCAGACCAGTAAAATAATAACTGGGGCTGTCAAAATTAACACGTTTACTATCTTCCCTCAAGGTTTTTGTTTTGGTTTGTTTTTCTGTGCTACTCTTATGTTCATAGTTACCTTTTATACATGAATATCCAAATACTAAATGCACATTCGCACTGTTGGGCTCCTTCTTTTTTTTTTTAATTTTACCTCCGCCAGGAGGTATGGTGATCGCTTTGCTTTGTGTGTTTGGGTGCGTGTTTGTTTGTTTGTTAGCAAGATGACTCAAAAAGTTATACATGGATTTTCATGAAATTTTCAGAAAATGTTGATACTGGCACAAGGAAGAAATGATTACATTTTGGTGGGGATTGGGGGTGGGGGGGCCCACAGGGAGGCCCCACTGATCGGCCCTGGAGGAGGTCTGCGCTCTCCGAGTGCTGTTCTAGAAAAGGCAGAGCAGACCTCCACCAAGGCAGATCAGTGGAGCCCCCCCACCCCCCACCACCACCAACATGTAATCATTTCTTCCTTGTGACAGTATCAACATGTCCTGAAAATTTCATGAAAATCCGTCCATAACTTTTTGAGTTATCTTGCTCACAAACAAACAAATATTGGGGGGGGGGGGGGGCAGATCTGTCTTGGCGGAGGTCTGCACTCTTCAAGTGCTTTTCTTGTTTCTATTATTCTTTCTTTCTTTCTTTCTTTCTTTCTTATGTATTAATTTTTTCTTTGTAATATGATTATGGGAAGGGAGGGACTTCTCCAAGTACCATGACCGACCGACCCCCCAAAACCCGATATTGGCATCAGTATCGGTGCATCCCTAGCTATTATGCAATGAGGCTAACAATATGTTATTTTGCTAATATTTTCACGGTGCAAAACACTCTTGAGATCATATTGGTCTGTATGTAGAACCTGAACTAAAATAGTTTTTACATCCTTTACTGTTCATATTTTCTTCTTTTTTTCATGTCACAAATTCATCCCCTGGGCCGGATCGGACCCTTTGTCGGCCTATGTTTGGGCCACGGGCCGTATGTTTGACACCACTGCTGTAGATATTATCTCTATGTCCATAATTGATGTTCTAACATCCCAGGAAGCATATTATAGTAGTAAAATCTGGTGAAAACACAGTCAATATCTTAGGAGTGTCGAGCTGAAAAGGCCTCAGATGAACCATCTTGAAAAGGTTTTATTAACGTCTGAATGGAAAATGTACGCGGTGACAGCATGGACGTCCACGGATGAAGGTTCTTTCTTTTCCTTTCTCTCGCCCTCACACTCTTTTTCTCACTTGTACTTGTTAGTTTCTTCCTCCAGCGCGACGTTCGCCTCAGCCGCCGACTCCAATGACGCCGACGGCTCTGTTCACGACCGACAAACGGCTCTGGCTCAGTGAAATAAAAGAGCGTTGTGATCTGAAACGTGGGAGCTGTGCCCACATGCTGTTGTGTCATCTGACGCCGTCTACAACAGACAGCGAACGCGTGAGGCTGCCGAGGAAATTAATTATTTATCACCATTATGCAACAGAATATTACAGAGGTGTTACCATGCAAAACAACACAGCAACACAGGCTGACATGGCAACGATATTCATGGAAGCAGCGAAGCATCTTCTGTTAACCCTTTAGGCACCGGAGTTAGAGTTAAAAAATACTCAACTTTCAAATCAACATTTCAAAAAGCTTCATCTTGGACGTAGTGAGAGATAAAGTCATACTGTAAATGAGAAGAATATTGTGCATGACCCAGAGTTTATGATGGGAGTAAATGTACTCATCTAATTTGCATATTGGGATGTCACAGGGCAGCAGCCATATTAGTTTGCCCAACTTTTAGTAAAATTTTACTTTGATATACTATATATAATATACAAATATTTACATGGAAGTTTTTTCTGTTTTTGTTTTTTTTCATCTGATCCTTAAAATAAATGAACTTAAAAATTAGTAGACAGTAAAATGCAGTAAGTTTTAGTGTCTTTTTAACAAGCAACAGAGTAGACAAATCTGTCCTCGTTTATCCAAACTAAAACTAAATAAACTTTCCTTACCTACTAAAACCAGCTCTGGACCACACCTTTAAACTGGACCGGCTACTGTCCGGTCTGAGGCTGGACGCAGAGCCTTTGTCAACAAACGATGTGAGTCTGAGGACGATGTGAGTCGCACGTGAGTCGAAGCATTTATCTGTCGGCCATTTTTTATGACTCCTTACAGCAACCTCACAAGGACAAATCACTGTTGTATGAGTCAAATTATGTCAAAGTATAGAGACTTTAGCTTTTGTAAAAATACAAAGACTTTAGCTTAAGTAAAACTATAGACACTTTATCTTATGTAAAATTACGAATTTAGCTTATGTAAAAGTACAGAGACTTTAGCTTATGTAAAAGTACAGAGACTTTAGCTTATGTAAAAGTACAGAGACTTTAGCTTATGTAAAAGTACAGAGACTTTAGTTTCAAGGAGTATCTTTCTAGCAGTCAGAAGTGATTTGGAGAGTCCATTTATATGCCTACTTTCAGTTTCTTTCACAGCTCAGCGCCTATCCAGCTGACAAGCCTCGTGATCGAAATCTGGGGAAAACTGAGCGGTGGAGGGTATGATTTGCGAGATTGCCATAGCGACTCATAAAAAATGGCCGACAGAGATAAATGCTTCAACGCATGTGCGACTCACATCATCCCAAGACTCAAATCGTCCCTTGACAGCTGTCCATCCACCATAAGCTAGCAGCAGTTAGCATGGACACAAACCAGAAGTTAGCAACGGAAAAACGGAAGTAGATTTTACCATTCGAAAAGGAATGTAATTAATTTTAGTTCAGGAGCCTCATACAGAACAATATCTCAATTAAGATAATACAGACCATACATTTTTTAAAATCTTTGTTTTAGTGTAAAAGAGGAAAATGAAAGTTTTCTTTGTGTTTGTTTTTTTTTTCATCTCATTCTTAAAATAAATGAACTGAAACATTAGAAGAAAGTAAAAAGCAGTAAGTTTTAGTATATTTTTATCCAAACAGCAGAGTAGACAAATCTGTCCTTATCTATCCAAACTAAAACTAAAAAAACTTTACTTACTTACTGAACCAGCTCAAGACCACGACTTTAAACTGGATGATCTTCTTCACTTTGAATACAAACACACTCTGAGATGATGTTAGGTTTGAAGGGACACATGTTCGCCATCTATTGGTGGGAGGTGGCAACAAGCTTTGACAACTATCTGAAGTTATGGTCTGTTTCATTCAGTTATGTTGATTATCACAATATGGCAACTTTAGCGCTTAAAGGGTTAATTAACTCTAAACTAACCATAAACATCCAAACATTACATCCCTGTTGGCAATTATAATAATTGGGATGTTATTTTTAAATGCGTTCACAAACACTGATACACTTTACATTAGGTTTGTTGAAGAACTTAAGTGCACATTTTTGGACTGTGGGGGTCCTTCTGCAACAATAAGAGACATTTTACATTTAAAAAAATATATACAATTTAGTATTGTTTTGGGCCATTTTACGTTCTAACATGTACAAAAATTTGAAAAACATCCAAACATTCAATAAATTAAGGTATGATCCAATAAAAAAAAAAAGTATAACACTATGAGATATTTAAAAGGGAAAAAACACGACAAGATGAAAACAATGTCAACAGACACAATAAGACAGAAACAACATAGACAAAAAAATAAAGTGACACAAAAAATAACAGACAAAAACGACGTAAAAGACACAACAAGACAAAACAAGACACAAATATGATGAAACACAATAAAAAATGAAAATGATACAAACAAAGCAACTTAACAAAAATGACGTAAAAGACAAAACATTACGTAAAAGATGAAATAAAACTAAACTGACACAAAAAATAAAATTAATTTAAGACGCAACAAGATGAAAATCTCATAAAAAAAAATGAAAACAAGATGAAAATGTGTAAGATGACATAAAAAGTGAAATAAGACAAAAACCAGACGAAAATGAGTAAAATAAGGAGTTAGACACAACAAGATGATAATGACCAAAGACAAAAAACAAAACAGAAAAAGAAATGACGTAAAAAGCAAAACAAGACGAAAAAGACATAAAAAACAAAATGACATGAAAATGACCTAAGACATGTTACATAAAAGATTAAACACAACGGAAATTACATAGAAGATGAAAACCACAGAAAAGACGAGTTAAAAACACAAGACGAAAATGACATAAAAACCAAAAGCAAGATGAAAACGACATTAAAAAAAACAACATAAAAAGGAAACAATACAAAAGACAGAACAAGACAGAACAAGACAAAAAAAGACGTAAAAGAGGAAAACAGATGAAAATTATGTAAAGACAAAACAAGACGAAAATGACATTAAAAAAATGACATGAAAATGACGTAAGACACGTTACATAAAAGATGAAACAAAATGGAAATGACAGACGGCAAAAACAACTTAAAAGATAAAATGAGTTAAAAACAAGACGAAAACGACTTAAAAGACAAAATGAGTTAAAAACAAGACGAAAACGACTTAAAAGACAAAATGAGTTAAAAACAAGACAAAAACGACTTAAAAGACAAAATGAGTCAAAACACAAAATGAAAACGACATTAAAAAAACATAAAAAAGGAAATGATGTAAAGACAGCACAAGACAAAAATTATGTAAAAGACAAAATGAGATGAAAATGACGTTAGACACGATACATAAAAGATGAAACAAAATGGAAATGACAAAGAAGACAAAACCAACTTAGAAAACAAAATGAGTTGAAAACAAGACGAAAACAACTTAAAGGACAAAATGAGTCAAAAACACAAGATGAAAACGACATTTAAAAAAAAACATAAAAAACGAAATGACATGAAAATGACGTAAGACACGATACATAAAAGATGAAACAAAATGGAAATGACATAGAAGACAAAAACAACTTAAAAGACAAAATGAGTCAAAAACACAAGATGAAAACGACATTAAAAAAAAAAAAAAAAGGAAATGATGTGAAGACAGCTCAAGACAAAAATGACATAAAAGGTGAAACGTCACAACAAATATGAGACATTTTGAAAACCTTTCCACATCTTGATGCTTGACTTATTTTTACTCCCACATATTTTGATGTTGAGTAAAGTTTCAGTTATTCCCAGAACATCCACCTTTGACCTTGACAGAACTAACAGACTTAATGATGCTTTTTAACGGTACAAACACTGTGGCTGCTGTGGTCCAGACTGATGGGCCAGGTCAGACTCACAGGTGTTTACATCTGATGGGAGGACACACACACCGGGATAAAAGCCCTGGACTCAACCCGTTCGGAGGTGACTTTTCCTCCCTGACCTGCTCGTGTTGTGTTTGTCCTGGGTTTTCTCCGGGCAGCCCGCTTCACCCCTGTGTTTCTGGGGGTGGTGTCGGTGCCCGGGCCGGGGCTCACCTTATCCAGACAGCTGACTTTCTCCGTCGGGTACACGGTCTTCCCGCAGCGGGCACACAGGGGGTTCATCCTCCGCTCCTCCAACGGATAAATCCCACAAGTCTGGTCGAGGACGCTCCGCAGATCTGTCAGACCCGGTCCGATGTGGTCTCCGGCGGACACAAACTTTGACAGAAGCTGCTCCCGGTCCTCCTCTCGGCGGCTACCGTCCGATCTGAGGCTGGATGCGGAGCCGTCAGTCTGCGGTAAGCTAGCAGCAGTTAGCACCAACGCAACCGGAAGTTAGCAACTGAAAACCGGAAGTAGATTTAACTGTTCGAAAAGGAGCCACATCAAAACAATTGTCTCAGTTAAAATAATACAGACCAGGGCTGTCAAAGTCATTTTAGTTCAGGGGTCATATTCAGCTAAATCTGATCTGCTGGACCAGATAAATAATAACATAACAACCTATACATAATGACAACTCCAATTTTTTGTCCTTATTTCAGTGTAAAAAAACAACAACAAAGAAACAAAAAAAACATTAAATTAAGAAAATACTTACTTCTATAAACTATCCAAAACAAAAACAAAAACAAAAAAGCAAAACTGAAAAAACTGAAATTTAAATTAAAAAACGTAAGAAAATTTAGTGCAATTTTAACAATATTATTCCTCAACTTCTCATTTGTCCATGTGCATTATGGGTCAGATCTACAAAGACACTAAACACTGAGGAACAGGCAGAAAAATATTTAAAACTGGGCTGAATTTTCTTTAGACATTTCAGGTTGTCCATATATGTTCAGGTTATTCACATTTAGTGTTGCAGGATAGTTTGTAAATGTTCATATTTTCATAATTCAATGTTACTTTTTGCACTAAAACAAAGAAAAAAATGTAAGTTGTTAATTCTAGATTTTTATTATTATTATTTATTTATTTATTTATTTATTTATTTTGGCTTAATTGAAGTTTTTTTTTTTACTTATTTGAAGATTTTTTTTTTTTTTTTTTTTGCTTAATTTAAGATTTTTTTTTACTTAATTGAAGATTTTTTTTTTTTTTTTGGCTTAATTCAAGATTTTTTTTTTTTTTAAACTAAATTGAAGTTAATTTTTTACTTAACTGAAGATTTTTTTTTTTGCTTAATTCAAGATGTTTTGCTAAATTTGAGATTTTTTTGGCTTAACAGAAGATTTTTTTTTAACTCAATTGAAGATTTTTATTTATTTATTTATTTATTTAGGCTTAATTGAAGATTTTTTTTTTTTTGCTTAATTCAAGATTTTTTCCTTAATTCAAGCTTTTTTTTTTTTTTTTTGCTTAATTCAATTCAAGACTGTGGAACTTTTGCACGCGGCAAAAACATCCCAGGGGCCGAACTGGACCCTTTGGCGGGCCGCATTTGGCCCCCGGGCCGCATGTTTGACACCCCTGATATAGACCATACATTTTTTTTAAATCTTTGTTTTTGTGTAAAAGAGAAAAAATATATGAAAATATTTACATTTACAAACTATCCTTTCACGAAAAATGTGAATAACCTGAACAAATATGACC
The DNA here is from genome assembly GCF_902148855.1 of Sphaeramia orbicularis. Lineage (NCBI taxonomy): Eukaryota > Metazoa > Chordata > Actinopteri > Kurtiformes > Apogonidae > Sphaeramia > Sphaeramia orbicularis. Next base: position 41,485,553 of record NC_043976.1, on the reverse strand, counting down.
ATGAACATGTTTTTTTAAAAGTTTGTGGATACTGCTGGAACCTGTAAATTTCTCTATGGGATGAATAAAGTATCTATCTATCTATCTATCTAGCTATCTAGCTAACAAGAAATGTCTTTAGAAAAGTAAGTGTAATTTAGCAATATTCTTCCTGTTACTAAATATTTTGTGTATTTGTCGATACACCGTCCATGGGCTAAAATCGGCCACCAAAGGGTCCAGTCCAATCATGGGATGAATTTGTGGAAGAAAAAAAAATTACACTAGATGTTAACAATAAAGGATGTTAAAATTAGTTCAGGTTAATAACATATGAATAATAATGACAACTCCAAATTTATATCTTTTCTGCATAAGTGTGTGAAAAGGGAAAATTACATGAATATTTAAATTTACTAACTATCCTATCACAAAAACGTAAATAACCTGAACAAATATTAACAACATGAAATGTCTTAAGAGAAATAAGTGCAATTTTAACAATATTCTGGCTGTTACTTAATATTTTGTGTATTTGTAGATCCACTGTGAACTGTAAGTTGTAATACACATGTGTAAATGATAATCTGAGGCATGATATTGTTAAAACTGGACCTATTTTTATGAGGAAATTTTAGGTTGTTCATGTTCCTGTTTATTAAGACCTCTGGTCATTGAAACTTCAGGGTTATTGTTGCTAATGTTGCATGAGGAAACAAAATATTATATTATTATTATATTATTATTCATGTATGTTATTAATAACAGATTTGAAACTCGTATTTCAGAAACCACATTCAGCCAATACTTGGATTGACCGAAAGATGAATTTTAACCATTAACAAGGAAATGGCTCCCCCTGCTGGTTGACACAGGTATGGTACAGACTCCAAAGTTATTACACTGGTCTACAATTTTTTTAGAAATGATTTACTTCAGAGATTAAATGTGCTAAATGTTACGTATTTTAATAAGATTAATTGGAAAATAAATGACAAAAGTGCCGGTTTGCTGATGTTTTCAAGGTATATGATTTAGTGTTATTACACATATATATTGGTTCATGTACATTTATAGAATAGTTTTATAAATCTTCCACTAAATAAAACCTGTAAAGTGAATGTATTCTAATGTGCAGACAGTGTTTTGAAGTAGATCTTGTAGCTCTGAGACAAATATTCCTTTTGAGTCAAACCCATTCTCTCATTAATTCTTGAATTTCACATTTTGACCCAAGGCTGTATCTTGGAAAGTTCAGCCAACCAGCATTTTTCACTTGATTTTTCTTTATCAGTGACTCTCATGTGGTAAAATTTCATTACTTTTATTCTGGAAGCATTTTCCTTGTAGACCAGTGTTATTAAACCATGCACTGAGCTGCACAGAAGCCCTTCAGCTGGTCTTCATCTTTTATCCATGTCTTATCCTTAAAAAAAATGTGAATATCACGGAAAACCTGAAATTTATCAAGAAAAATAATTGCAATTTTAATATTACGCCTCAGTTTATCATTTACAGCAGCTACTGACACCACAAACCGTACAGAAAACAGAGGTGATTGTTGTCTAAAAACAGAGCTATAATGTAAACTGTCACCTGAAGCAGTGAGTGAAGATTACAAGACTGTGTTACCTTGAGCGACTGTTAAAATAAGTGTCTATGGGTTTTAGTTTGAAGAAGAAAACTTGATGATACCATAAAACAGATGTATGGAAACAGTGACTTCTATACTTTATTCAGTGATCGATACAGTCTCTGGATTCATTGGTGGTTTTGGTAGAACTACAACTCAACAACTCATCAATTCCAGCTGTGCGAGGGGAGGCCTTGTGTTTACTTACTGGTGATAAATGTCGGTAGATTCACATACAGTGAACGTGACATACTGACAAATTTGGAAAAAGCCTTCCATTCTAACATTAGTGATAAAACCATCATCCTGTTCACTTGGGAAGAAGAGCTGCGGCGCGCAAGTATGACCAGGGAACAGTTTATACGCGACTGCCACCCTGAGCTCAGGAAAATCATTGACAAATGTGCTCACAGGTGCGTTTTCATTGAAAACAAGGATCCACAGACACATACTCTGAAAGAGCTGATGCAGAAAGTCCGCCATCTGATACGAGTGTGAAGACAAACAACAGCTCCACATACAGCCCATCAGAGCAGATCAGTGGCTCTGAAGTGGAAGCTTTAGATCACAGGTGTCAAACATGCGACCCGGGGGCCAAATCTGGCCCTCCAAAGGCTCCAGTCTGGCCCCTGGGATGAGTTTGTGAAATGCAAAAATAGATATTAAGAAATTAACAATCCTTTGAGTTCAGGTTCCACACGCAGACCAATTTAATCTCCAGTGGGTCAGACCAGTAAAATACTGTCATAATAATCTATAAATACTCACAACTCCACATTTTTCTCTTTGTAAATGTAAATATTTTCATGTATTTACACGAAAATAATTTCACAAAAAATGTGAATAACCTGAACAAATGTGAAAAACCTGTAATGTCTTAAGAAAAATTAGTGCAATTTTAACAATATTCTGCCTGATACTAAATGTTGTGTGTGTTTGTAGATCCACTGTGATCTGTACGTTATAATGAACATGTGGAAATGATAAACTGAGGCAAAATATTGTTAAAATTACACTTATTCTTTCAGTTTGTTCAAGTTGTACACATTGTTTGAAAGGACAGTTTGTAGATGTAAACATTTTCATTGTTTAATTTGACTTTTTTCACTGTCAAATATAGAGAAAAGTTTGGAGTTGACATTATTCATGTATTATTATGTTATAATTTTACTGGTTTGGCCCATTTCAGATCAAATTTAGCTCAGTGTGACCCCTGAACTAAAATGAGTTTGGCGCCCCTGCTTTACATTCTATCTGAGTAATGATTCAACAGCTAATCATTTTACTTTTACATTTTATTAATTATTTTACTGTATTCTACTTTGAATGACGATGGAGTTGTTTGTTTTAACCTGCGCCAAAAAGTCGGCATGTGTATCTGTTTTACCGGTGTACATTTACATTTCCTCTTTGTTAATCTTTCTAACCTGTGATTACATCAGATCATCAGTACATTTACCAATAAAACCTAGATGTGTAACGATGTTTATCGTCTTTTTTTAATGTCAATACACAGACATTGATTTAACCCACAAGGACCCAGTTCTACTTTTGTGGCAGTTCCCAAATGAATTTTTCTCTATATTTAACCTTCCTTAAGTGATTTACCACATTTATTGTAATATTAACTTCTGTATTTTGTGTTTTTTCGGTGAAAATCAGGTGTTTCTCTACATTTAAGATAAGATAAGCCTTTATTTGTCCCACGAGGGGAAATTCCAGGTTACAGCAGCAAAGCACGCAAAAAAAGCACACAAGAAAAGCACACAAGAGCTGCAGAAGTGCAAAATCAAAGAATAAAGACAAATCGAAAAAGCTTTATCTACTATTTACAGCTGTGTATGTTGATCATGCTACAGCTTAAACAGGGACATTTGGAGCAGTTTTTGTTGTGGAGTCTGACCGCTGCAGGAAAGAAAGACCTGCGATACCTCTACTTCACACACATTTATTTCACTCATCATGTAAGTTTTTAAAATGATTCAGAAATATTGAATTGAGATGGTAGATATGTTTTTTGTTGTTGTTGATTTTTTATTGTTTTTTTTTTATTATTATGGTGTGAATGCTCAATGCTGTACACATTTAAGTTGATGTATACAGTGTATTAGGTGAAAAGGATAGGCAAAAAAAAATAAGCTTTTGCTTCTAGCCTATTCCTTTTTTGGTTTTTATGTTTATTACGATTAATGTACTAAGTACAATGATGTAAAACCAAAAATAAATTCATTTATTCATTCATGTTCATAAAATCTCAGAGTAAAGTTAAGGGTTATTGCATCAAAAACAGAGAAAACTGAAGAAAAAATGAGTTTTTCAGCAAATCTGTCATTAACTGAACATAAACCCAGTGTGTCCATCCACTGTCACTGATCCAACTCCATGGGTTTTACTGGTGAATTAACGTTTTAGAAGTTGACGGTGTACAGGTATAACTCCAGACAACAGATTGGATCATGGCTTAAAATGTAAAAAAAATAAAAATAAAAATAAACACAAGGCCATAACAAAGAACTGTTATAGACTGATGCTCATCTTACAAACAGTGGCTTCCAATTATAGATGATCTACTTACATATAAACTGAAGTTGAATAAAAGTCTCTTTATGAAAAACTGGAGAAAATGTCTGACATTCAGGGACAAAACTGTCTATTAAGAGACATAAACACATTCTGACACAAACAGGCTGTTCTTTTCATTCGTTTGTTTTCTGTTCTTTGTTTCTTTTTTTGCTCCTTAACCTGAAGAGATTGGTTTGGATTATACTGGTAAAAATGGAAAGTAAACAAAAATTGTAAAAAAATAAATAAATTTAAAAAAATATATAAAAAAATAATAACTAAATAAAGACAAAACAAATTAAATATATACAAGCATAAATTAATAATCTTCATAAAAACGGCATGAACTCCTTCAGTCATCATCAGGGATAGGCCTCCCCCTGCTGGTCTTTATTCCTCGTCACATTTCCATGCTCAGCAGTGGGTGCATAATTAGCTCTGGGGTCAGATTTGAACATTAACGCCTATCAAACTCCTGTCCTTTAATGTTTGAGTCAAAACCTTAATGGGGTGTGATATAAATTAACTTCCTCTCACATACGGTCATTTAAAATAGATGGACAGGGGAAGTTACATTTATAATAGATTTCACTGTCATATGTTACGTACATGTTATTACCCTGCATTTTTTATTGGATTTTAGATGTTTGGTCTTCGGTCAACAGTCACCAAGACTTCCAAAATCATCTTTTAGGAACAAATCCAGTTGTGTTTTGTGGTGTAAAATGTGGGTGTAGGTACCTTTTGATGATCCAGGACCACAACAGGGAATTGGGGCTGAGAGTGGGCCATGATTTCTGCTCTGGATTCATTCCACTGAGGAATCCTGGATCCTGAAGGATGTGGTTCTGTCTACCATCCCCTGGTTCCTGCATTTGTATGGGAGCGAGATCTTTGCATGGTCGGTCTCAGACAGTGTGTTGGTACCAAATTCCGCAAGCAAGTCCATTTCCACAGTGTCGTCTTTTTTTTTTTTTTTTTTAGTTCATTTCAAATATGCAACAAAAAAAATAATCTTACTTAGTCCTTAGAAATAAAAAGGATCTTAGAAATAAAACGATAGATAAAGGACAACGCATACAAACATCAGTACAAAATGTCAAACTGGGACTCACCCACTCAGCTGCAGCTGACTGGACTGGATGTTGACCTCAAATATCGAGGTTCCCAGTGCTCCACGTTGGCATTTGGGTCTGTATCTGTACACATGTTCACAAGTAGAACACGATATTCAAAAAAATCATGGGAAAGAATGAGTCTAGGACCAAAACCAGAGTTAATTTGAGGTGCTCTTTGGAAAAAGGGATTTGTAAAGTAGATGACAAACAGGAAGAAAACTCCAAGTCCTTCTCTTTACGCATTAAAATACCTTTATTCTCACGGCATGATCATATATAGATATATGTATATGTAATAACCTATAGTCTATATATGATCATGCCGTGAGACTAAAGGTATTTTAATGCTTAAAGAGAGGGACTTGGAGTTTTCTTCCTGTTTGTCACAGAACAAGTTATTGTCGTACCTCTGATGTATGCAATGATTGTATGTAAGCTCTTACAGCAGGGCTCTCAAACTCATTTTCTTTCAGGTTCCACATTCAGCCTGATTTAACCTCCAATGGGTCGGACCAGTAAAATAATAGCATCATAACCGATAAATAATGACAACTCCAAATTTTTGTCTTTGTTTTAGTGCAAAACCCCCCCATTAAATTATGAAAATACTTTTATAAACTATCCAAACAAAAAAGATGTGAATAACCTGAAAAAACTGAAATTTCTTAAGAAAAATAAGTGCAATTTTAACAATATTCTGCCTCAATGTCTCATGTCTACATGTGCATTATGGATCAGATCTACAAACACACTAAACACTCAGTAACAAGCAGAAAATTGTTAAAATTATGCTTAATTTTCTTGAAAGATGGAGTAATTACATTTCTCAAGAAGTCTGGGAACGAGTCCCCCCTGGAGGAACTACAGGGGTTGGACAAAATAATGGAAACACCTTCACCTCAAGATGATAATGCCCCAATCCATACAGCTAGAATTGTTAAAGAATGGCATGAGGAACATTCTAATGAAGTTGAGCATCTCGTATGGCCGGCACAGTCCCCAGACCTCAACATTATTGAGCATTTATGGTCAGTTTTAGAGATTCAAGTAAGACGTCGATTTCCACCGCCGTCGTCTCTAAAAGAGTTGGAGGGTATTCTAACTGAAGAATGGCTTAAAATTCCTTTGGAAACAATTCACAAGTTGTATGAATCAATACCTCGGAGAATTGAGGCTGTAATTGCCGCAAAAGGCGGACCTACACCATATTAAATTATATTTTGTTGATTTTTTAAGGTGTTTCCATTATTTTGTCCAACCCCTGTAGAGGAGAGAGGGGGGTCTGGGCTTCTCTGCTGCCCCTTGACCCGGAGAAAAAGGAAGATGATAGATGGATTTGAGAGAGGGGGAAAAAACCAAAAACACACTGGAATCCATCGTACTGAACCTGAGGCTCGTCTTAAATGTGACTTGAAGTGATTGTGGTTTTCTGACTGTAAATGTCAAAAACATGACAAAAGACACAGGAAATAATGACATCATCATCATCATAATAAAGTAGGCTGTATGTAAATCAATCATGATAAAAATCTGGTTCTCTGTAAAAAAGTAAATCAAAACACCTGATGCTGAAAAAGTATCTAGAAATGATGGATTTTCCAAATATTAAAAAGTCACACTATCAGGTCATTATGTTGAATTTCAACAGAAAACTAATGGTGGTTTAATAATCATTTCCAAACCTGTATGTTTTTGACCTCTGCCAGGAGGTATTGTGATTACTTCGCTTTGTGTGTTTGTTTGTTTGTTAGCAACTTTACAGGAAAACTGTTCCAACCATCTTTCCCAAATCTTCCCCACAGATAGGCCTAGGCCCTGGGACCAACCCATTAAATTTTGGGCCCAGTAGGCCAAAGTTCAAGGTCACAGCAAGGTCACAACATCTACAATTTTTCTGTCATCATTGAGTTATTTTTGAAAATTCATTAAAAATTTAAAACGACTCCGATTAGCCTCCAATTTGATCCACCCGAAGCTTAGAACAATATCTTGTATCTGGCACAAAATTGTCCACATCCACTGTGGAATGTGGACTCTGTGGACATTTACATTTAACAGTGAAAATCCCATTTACCACACATTTAAAATTAGAACTCAACAAATATTTAAAACCTATAACAATTTATTACCTTGTTTGACCACAATTTTTCTGCTGTATGGAACAACCTTGAAACTGTTTAATTTAAAATGAAATAGTCGATCCACACATGCACACCGTTCGGGGTGCTTGGTGGAGGTTTGCATTCTCTGAACACTTGTTTTAAAGATAATTTTGCTATCAGGAGTAAATCCCATCATCATTATTAGAGTGGAACTTGTCAACACAATGCTCCATAGATAAAACTCAAACACATAATGTGCGTTTTTGTAATAACTCATGACAAACAGTCTATACAAGTGTATGACAATATATTAGTGATAATATTTACATCCAAGTGTCAGGATTGTACGAAATATCCAACGACGATTTTTCCTGCGTTTCAACCCGAAAGAAAAACACTTAAGACCCTCCTGGTTCTGTATAATAGTTTAATCTGCATCACTTTGACCAACAAAGTCCTTGTAAACATTACAAAATCAGCACCTGTGTCGTCGGAGGAAAAAGAAGTGGTCCTGGTTTACGAAAGAGGAGGGAAAACGTCTGAAACGATGGAGAACCTGCAGGTCAGATTTCAGGACAGCGGGGGTAACACGACTTCTATCATATGCTTACAAATGTTTACTCATCACGACCTGGTGGGAGTTTTTTTTCCCACGTTTTCAGAGGTCGGCTCTGATTGATGTGTTACCGAGTCGCCGAGTTAAACAGTTTGCTGGTTTTATTATCGTCATGAAGCCACAAACAACTGCTTCAAGATGGAGGCAGTTCAACCCAAACCCACAGTTTCATATTCAAAGGGTTCGTTTGGTTCATCTCCAGTGCGGTTGTAATTATAGTCAGTGTTTTACCAACAGCAGACGATCAGCAGGAGCATTAAGCAATTACAAAACACAGCAGCCAAATACGGATTAGTCTGAAACCTCGCGGATCATTTTTGAGCCCCTCAGATTTGACCATGTCTCATGTAAAGTCATTATGTTAAGTGATTTATTCTTCTTTTTAGAGAAAACACACTGTCAAGTTTGTTCACTACTAATACCACAGTGGATTTAACAGACAATTATCATTAGCCCAGTTTTAAGCATTTGTTTGCATTTTCAGCTCACAAACGTTTCATTGTTTTGCCATTTTACTCTTGCATATTTTCTTGTTGATCAAATGTTTTGAAGATTCCACCTCCATGTTCTGAAGCGTTCCATAAGTTTAAACCCACAAATAACCACCTTAGGAACGAGAATTAGCATTCAAAATTGGAAAAAAGGAATAAGTTGACATTGTGATGATTATACTGATATATAAGTTTTTAACCCCATCACCTAGCCCCAGTATCAGCTGATTAATAATCATGTGAATCATCTCTAAATAATAATTATAATCCCCGGCCACTAAAAAAAAACAAACAAAAAAAAAAAACAAAGTTGGTCGATGAATTGACCAGCTCTGAAGACAGTGATACAGTGGATTTGGCTCCACAGTGGAAAAAGTTGTTTAACAGCGAATTAACGCAGATTAAACACTCCGATGTAACGTTGGTACTTCTGTTTCCTCACACTGTCTGTAAATACAACCACACTGAAAAAACAAAACAAAAATCAGAACCAACCCTTTAACTCAGACGTCTGAATCTGTGGGTAAACAAAGAAAAATCAACCTTCTCATTTCTAAAAATCTATGAACAAATCACAAACTATAGGACATGTTTACATACTTTTTTTTCCCCAATCTGATTTAATCTAGAGCTAAACTCAAACTGCTTATAAACACTATAAACCAGGGGTTCAATCCAGCTCCTGCTCATCACTTAAAGCAGCTTTTGAGGTGTTTGGGGTGAAATTCAGAGGTGAACATTAGAGCTGCAACAATTGGTCAGTTCATACAATTTAAAGACCATTTATCAGGTCTGGAGTTTGGAAATTTGATGCCGTCTTTGGTTTATCGGCGTACAATGAACTCATTTGGGTTTTTGGATTCTTCATTCAATTAAAGAACCAATTGGACATAACAGACTATTTACTTTTTTCATTTTACATAAGAGAAACAACCCATTAATCTTTAAAAGAATAGACCATTTGCAGCCCTAGTGGACACACAACAGCCTACAGTCGGCTGATGCACACAATAGTAAATGGGTCATTCTGTACAAACTGATCCGTCACAACCAAAACACTCATTTAAATGGCATTTCACCTCTTAAATCTCAGACATTTACACATCTACAGAAACCCAAAATAAGTACTTTTGCACTCTATTTTTACCCGGGAAAATCCTCTCAAAAAGGATCACAATTGTTTAAAGAATCTACAGTGAAACCAGGCATGTTTTCCTCCAAAAAACATACATTAAATACTTAACAGTGGGCCACAGTCAAGTGGCTTTAACTGGTCATGTAGATGTCCTCAGAATGTTGTACAAAGTAGTAAAATATTACTCATATCTCATGGATATGGCAAAAAAAAAACAACTACAATTACACTCAAAATGGTGGTTTTCCATTGGGCTTTGCATTTGGCTCCAAATTTGTTGCCTCGTCAGAGCTTAAGCTTCATATTTGAAAATTTGCAGATAAACCATTTCTGGAGAAACACTGAAATTGACTACAGCCCCATAACAACACCATTCAATAACAAAATGTATTAATGAGCTTCTTTTAATGACCGTTTGTGAGAAGTTCTCAGAAAGGTGATTTAAGTCCAGCAGATTAATTCTCAAGACGTTTGTTAGAATAAAACAGCAGCTGAAATGGCAAAAAATGGGCCAAAAATTGCATATTCAAACCAAAACGGTGGACTTCCTGTTGGGTTTAGAGGTCCACCATTTTGGTCTGTGAACCCAAAACAAAATGGGCTAACGTTTTGGTTTGGATGGTTTTTGCAAAGATGCTTTTTGTGCATCTGAACATAATATGTTTCTACTAAATTTGACCTCATGCAGGTTTTTTTTTTTTTTGCAGGGGGTATTTTTTACTTTGTAGTATTATAGACCAGTTTTCTGCCAAACATTGAAATTCACCATATCTTATTGGCAAAAACATTCAAGAAAAAGTCACCATCTAGATGAGTTTTCATCATAAATGTCTTTAGATTAAGTCGGCCAAATCTGAAGTTGAATGGATTAATTGTCTATAAGCGCTGTCAAAGTGCTTCAGCTGCAAATGGCAAAAAAGCAAAATCTGCATAACCAAACCAACATGGTGGACTTCCTGTTGGGTTTACAGTAGAGGTGTTTAAGTGTCTGGACTTGATAAATGTTTCCATAAATTTTAGTCCAGATCAAACCTCATGAAGGTGCTTACTTTGAAATCTAATAGTGGCCACTGTTGAACCACTTTGGCAAAACATTAAGATTTGCTACAGCTCCCAAACAACACAATTCAAGAATAATTTATTATAATCAACTTTTATCACAAAAATCTTGACAAAATTGGAAAAAATCAGAGCCACTTAAGTCAATTCTCTAGGAGTTTGGCAAAACACAGAAAGGTCAAAACAGTTTGTTTAGGCACCACATGGATGACAATGGCCGACTTCCGGTTGGGTTTAGAGTATGGCTCCAAGTAGCTTTTTTGTCCATCCAAATTTGGTAGATATATGTCGATTAAACCTCATGCAGGGGCCCTAAAGGTCAATGGACCCATACAATCGATCCATGAGTTTTTGCGCACATATAGCTCCTCAAAAATATGACCCACTGCCAAAACAAAGTAAAAAAAAAAATCCTCAGAGTTTCAAGAGGGATTCACCCTGATCAGTTTCTGGAATCTGAGGGTACTAGTAAGGCTAAAGTCATATCTTATTTTAGGTTTCAATAGATGACATATTTTTTTAGACTTAAATACATTTCGCAGCAGTTCACTCCAATGACCCATATACCAAATGCACAGGTTAAATATACTGGAAACAAGGGAAGGCTCATCTGAATCAGCAGTAAAACTTTGCACTTTAATGTCATTTATGAAAAAAATCCGGTTCCTACACGTCTGTCTGACAGGTTTCAGATTGAGACTCATTTTCACAAACCATAAAAAAATGAGTCCCAAACATTTCCAGAGTCGTGTAAGAACCCTGCGAGTGAAGCACCAGGTTTTTTCCGTCTTTCGTCCACCGACTCCAGACGTCACCCTCACCAGAAGTCCGGTCTTGTGTCGGCGGAATAACTTACAGGTGTAATGTCAGATAGTGGAGAACGACAGCGGCTTCTCCAGAGCAGGAAGAAACGTGGAGGGGGGGAAAAGGGGAGGCTGGTATTGCTTCAAGTGGGTCAGACGTCGGTCGGACTGCGAGCACCAGAGTTCACATCAGATAAGGAGTCAAAACATGATTGTTGGTTTGTTATTTAAGAGGAATGCTCTGGAAAAAAAAAAAAAAAAAAAAAAACCTGTTCAGATTATACTGATTGGACATCACGTTGAGGAGGCAGTACGGACACTTCTGAGAAGACCTCGAAAAAAAGCACCGGCGAGAAACGACGGGAGGAGGAAGCCTTTCACATCGTCATGCAGGAAGTGAAAACCTTTAAACAGACACTGAGCTGATGTAAGGATGCGAATGGTCTCTAGTGATCTGTTTAGGACTCAAGGCACAGCAGAGAGTGGAAACGGCTCAGAACGCCTCGGCTCGTCTGCATCTGCTCGACACGACCACTTTCCCTGGTGTCAGTCAAGTAGCTAGGTCTCTAATAAAGGTAAGTTTCCAAAGACAAGCTGGTAGAAACCAACGTGCATGACCATCTGGTGTCTGCCGTCGAATGCACTGCCACTTAAGCATAATATTCACTTGTACAATACTACAGGGTGTCCAACAAAGTCTTTACAATTTAAAATATTTCTTAAAAAATTGTTGAGATATGTTCCTCAGATTAGTTATTAGGGGTGTAAGAAAATATCGGTTCTGCAATATATCGCGATATTTCATTTCACAATACTGTATCGATATTAAAAAGTACTGTATCGATATTTTTAGGTATTTATTCAAATGCAGATATTGTGGAGGTTCATTTTTGTTTTCTTTTGTTGTTTATATTCTCTTTATCATTATTTAACACTCTTTTATTGAATGTTAGTTCCTTTGTTGGGATTGGACAAAAATAATGTTAAGATGTTAATTATGAACTAATAGAATATGAACATTTGAACAGGATCTTAAACTGTAATGTCTGTAAAACATAACTTAAGTCTGAACACAGGAATATTTTGTAGTATAGCATTAGATCCTGTTCTGATCAAATAAAAATGTGTTTAGTATTTGTGCATATTTCTGGTGTAATTCAATTCTTCAAGGAAATAATCATTGAAAAAAAAAAAGAAACAAAAAATTAACTTTTTAACAGTATCATGATATATCCTATTGTGATCCTAGTATTGTGATTTGTATCGTATCGCCAGATTCTTGCCAATACACAGCCCTATTTGTTATATGTACTCAGTGGTTATCAGAGTTTTTAATCTCATTGCATTTATGTATTTCAGGTACCCTATTGATGAGAGGTTCTGTTACATGAACCCCTCATACACTGCAAATGTTTACCATGACCTTTAGACTGAATCTGTGTCACCACCACAACTGGATGACCTTCAACCAACCATCATGTTCCAGGTAGATGGTGCACCACCACATTGGGGACTGTGTGTTGGTGGGTTACTAAATCAAACATTTCCAGACTGGTGGATTGGAAGGGATGGTCCAATTCCCTGGACAACCTCGTTCACCAAATCTCACTCCCCTGGATATTCTGTCTATGGGGTTATATTATAGATGTAGTGCGTTGAACAAAGATACAAGACATTAATGACCCAGATCTAAAGATCACTGATGCCATTGACACCACTGAAGAGGCCATGATACAGCCAACATGGCAAGAAATCCAGTACCGTCTTGATGTGCTTCGTGCAACTAACGGTCCCATACAGAGGTGGATTGAATGAAGAAAAAAAAACTTCAATATGTACATTTCATTTTGTAACACTTTCCACAGATTTGTCTATTTATTTGCTTTTATGATAAATTTGTTAATTTGTAAAGAGACTTTACGGACACCCTGCATAATTCAGCTATTTTTAACACTTCTAGACAACTCTTAAGTATTAAGATCTGATTTCAGTCACTGCAGGTGTGTGTGTGTGTGTGTGTGTGAAATATTCAGTCACACACACCTGCAGTGACTGAAACGCAGCGAGCAGAGTGCAGAGGACAGCGTGAATGAGGCGTTCACCGGAGTCGGTGTGGTTTTAGTTCTCGATGGTGGTAGCAGCAGCAATGAACGTTCGGGAAGGAAGCGGTGGAGTCGCAGCTGCTTTGTGTTTATTCGTGTTAGCACCGGAGGTGGAGGAAGCATCGCAGAGCAGAGTCGCATGAAACCCAGGTTGCATTTTTTTCCCCTCAAGTTACCAAGTTTACAATAAAACATCAAGGTCTTAAATAACACTGAGGCAAATATCTTGTATTTGCTCTCAAGTCGCTCTAATTAACTCGTCACCAAACGCTCAGTTTCTAGTCAAGTCCATTCACTGATCAGTCCTTCGAAATAAAAAAAATCTGCAGCCATTTCGAAACTCATTAAATGTGAACATTCAATGCTTTTCTTCGCTCGTCACAGCAGCTAAAACAAGAGAATATACATCTGAAGATTCAACTGTGAGAGTTTTAACCATTTCATAAACGTTCAGGTTCGTAATCAGTTTTTAAAACTGATCTTTAGCATTTGACAAATATTCAATTACTGACTGAAATTGAAATGTTTTCTGAATTGATGTGACTATTATTTGAGCTGTTAAATTTGTTAGTAGGACTTTTCTTCTTGAAATAGCATTTACAAATGAAACATGTCTGTTTTACATGTCTTTTCACATTTGCTATCTTGTTTTCTGAAAATTTCTCATATTTATCACCAAAAAAGAAGCAGAAGTCCTTGTTTCTAAAGTATTTAACTGCAACTCTATGCCACTAATAGTGAGTTTATGAACTTACCAAAATCTGAGGTTAAGTGTGTAAATCATCCTTTTAAACATTAAACAAGTTAGAATATCAAGTTCTCCAGCAGAAAAAAACTAAAAAAAACCTTCAAACTGCCACATTTGCATAGATTCACCTTCTGAATTTTTGAGTTTTGTTTTAAAACTAAGTGACTAAAACCTCATATTTCTCTTATTTAAATGATTACTTGATCAACTGTTAAACGGTGGGAAAAAACAACCACCAATGTTTTGTTTTAAATTTGGTAAATTACACATTTTTATGAAACTAATTATTTACATTATGAAAACTAAGCAGAAATTAATTTTGATTGGCCAAACTAAAATGGATTGACATGTACACTTTATATTCTGCTACAGTTTATTCTTTATTGTTTATTCTTATTCTATTTTTACCTCTTTAAATGAATGACATTGAACCAGGTGAGAGAAACAGTATCTCAATTCTCTGTATGTCCTGTGCATCTAGTGAACTGACAATAAAGAATCTTTGAATCTAAAATACAAAGATCGAAAATTCAATGAATGAATAGCTTAGTCATTACAACGTCAGAAAGCAGCAGCAACATCTTACACATTGTCAAGTTCAAGCTTATGCTGTTTTTTTTTTCCAGTTGAAAACCCAAGACATTCAGTTTTCTAATGGACATGGCAAAGAAAAACATCAAAATTTCACTTTTAGGCAGGTGCATGTTAGGTACTTTTGTTATTTTTGCTTGGTAAAATGCAAACCATGTGTGCGACTCTGCTCTGCAAACATCCCCATGTTGTAATGACAATTTCCGACTGGATAAAACCAAACAGAAGCCGGTCAGCTGGGTGAAAGAAGTGGCTGGTGGAGGATTTTGGTCCCTGAAGTTTGAACAAAAAGCCTTTTTTTTCTTTTTCTTTTTTTTTAAGTAGACAGTCGTGGTTTGGTCTCCTCTGACACTAAAGATAGATATTTTTTGTTTTACAAAATGACAAACGCTCAGTTCGCAGGTGATCTGCACCTTCAGCACAGGGAAGATTCATGAATCCAAGGGTTGGGGGAAAAAAAAAAAAAAAAAAATCACACGAAAAAGAAACATGAAAAGTGTTAAGAAAAAAAAACAAAAAAACAATAAGAGCAACAAAATTCTGCTTCAAATATTCCCAGTATTCCTGAAGCGTTCAATTGTGACAAGTCGTCTGGTTTCCTGAAGTGAGGGGTGTTTGTTTGTGTTTGTGTGTAAGGCCTTTGTGTCGTTGATCCACAGGAGGTAGAAGTCAGAGTCAGGCGATTTCCATCTCCCGCTCGATCCCCACGTACTTCAGAGCGTCCGCCTGGCTGTACCTGCAAACACCAACGACAACATGACGACCATCAACCCATGTTCGGTCACATCAAGTTTAAGGAGATATTAATGTTTACATCTCAAATCATTACGAACAGGACATCTTACAGCTGTAGACATGATGTGTCCCAATATTTTTGTCCATGTAGTTTATAAACATCAGCTTTTAATTAAAGTTTAATGGGAGACTTTTCAGAGCCCAGACCCCCGCTAGAAAATAAACTTCAGTAACAGTACTGGTATTATTTGAGCGGACGTGGTGTATGATATTCTGTTCATGCTTTCTTTTCTTATATTCATCATTTAATAGGTCTTATGTATTTTATTTTATTTCAGTGTAATTTTGTTTTTATTTTTTCTCCCTCTTCTGCCCAGTTTACTCAGTTCTGGTTGTAGTTATTGTTTCCATTATAATTATCACCATGGCTGATACTTTCTTGTGAGGGTCTTCGCCACCTTCTTCTCTCTTGCTCTCTCCCCTTAACCCCCCCCCCCCCCCCCCCACACACACACACACACACACACACACACACACACACACACCCCATGTCAGGTCTGGCATCAAAATGTGGTTCAACAAAACTCATAATAAACGCAGTAGAATATCAAGGGGAGCTTTATATACTTTATGAAGTTACCCTTGGAAAAGCAAATTTGTTCAGCTGCAAAAGGCAGCCAGACTACCATTCTACTGTTAGGATGCTGGACAAGACAAGTTAAAAAAAAAAGAAAAGAAAAGAAACTTCAAATTCAATGTGTCCCAATACTTTTGTCCATAAAGTTCACATATCCAGAGTTTCATTCAATTCAACCACTAGGGGAAACCTCCACTCATGTGCTGCTTTGAAACGCAGAATCTCCACCTGAGGTTGGAGTGTTTCCTTCGTCCCTGGTTCTCACCTGTAGTCGAAGAACAGCTCCTCTCCGGTCTGGATGGCTCTCTTGGCGAAGATCCCTATCCTGTGATCCCCGTTCACCATCATCACTGCAGACAAACAGATGGCTTAATGTCAACATCCACTCGCCTCATGGCACGGCACTCAGAGTGTTCGCCTCCATCTTCTCACCTTTTGCATAGCAGTTGGGGTTCACAGAATGGTTGGCAAAGCGGATCTTGTTACCTTTCCTCGTAGCATCAACGACAAAGTCTGTAAACAAGAGAAAAGACTTGAGGGCGAAGTCAAGGGAAGGGCAACATGTGGTCAAAAAAAAAAAGTAAATTACAATAATCTACACCAAACTTATATTTTGAAATTACATACAAACACACTGCTCTGTATGTGTTTGTTTTACCGTTGTTGAGGTTGAAGAGAAAGCTGCACATGTATTTGTCGTAGACCTTCCCTCTGCGGTCTGCTTCATCCTGAGAAATAATCTGGAAAACAGAGTTGTTATCGCTCAAATGAACCGTTTTTAAAACAGAAACCGCTAATAATGAATGATGATTTGGTCTAGAATTAATCACATCATGCTGATACAGAGGTCAGCATCTGCCTGAAATCAATGTTAAAACACAAGACTTGATAATAGGCTATCTGCAGGGTTGATGAAGCTGTATTTAGGACCTTTTAAGAGATTTTTTTTGGCATCTTTGCTCAAATTTCAGATCTTCCATTCGTATAAATAACAGTCTAATGGGCCTCAGTTATTATACACCAACTTATCCAAAAAATACACTAAAATATACCAACAATATGCAAAAATGCACTAAAATACACAAACAATATGCCAGAATACACAGAAATATGCTAAATACACCATCAGTATATCCTGCAGGTTTGATGAAGCTAAATTTATAACATTTAAAGACATATTTCTCTTTGTCTTTGGCCAGATTTCAGACCTTCCATTCACATACAGTCGCGGAAAAAATTATTAGACCATCAAAACTCATCAAAAACAATGGTTTTGCCATCCAGTACTAACTCATGTGTGTATCATGTGACTAAAACAGACAGAAAAGAAAACATGGAATGCCTAAAAGCACTGTTTTTTTTCAGTACAATGCCATAGATCTTGATGTAAGAACTGAAGTGATTTTGGTTATTATCAAGAAAACATGGAAAACAGATCGATATCAGTTCTGAAATTAAACTACCATGTGATATTTTTGTTGTTATCATTATATTTGTCCAAACAAACATACCTTTTGTTGTACCGGGCATTAAAATGAACAAGAAATTGAAGAAAACAAGGGGTGGTCTAAGAATTTTTTCCATGACTGTATATATAATTCCAGTCTAATGGGCCTCAGTTATTGTGTTGAACCGGTCTGAACCATGTTTCTAGAGCCCAGCTGGGACACAATCCACCAAGACTCTAATCACAACTAATGCTCCATCCACATACTATTTATTATATGGAAAATATTCAATTTTATGTGTGCGTGTTTTTTTAAATAAATCACTCAGAATTCAAATATTTAACCTGGCATTTAAAGGGTTAAAATCCAGAAAATTGTTGAATGTTAGGAAGTTTTGACCGTGGGTGGGGGAATGGGGGGTTGCTTAAGAGGTTTATAAAAATAAAAATAAAAAATTTTGACCTATGATGATTTCATAGCAGTTTTAATGTGTACATTGTTGCCACGAAAGTAACTAGAGGGTTGTAAATCCTGTCTGTCTGTCTGTCCCTCCGTCCGTCCATCTATCTGAGCAGATGAAACCACTCCATCGAAATAGGTTTATGTCCTTTTGAGACTTTATCGAATGCTTTAGCGGAGACTGGTGGAAAAATGTGGTATAGATAGCATGTTCAAATCTACACCACATATCCGTGCTGTCATTGACTGAACCTTCAGATTTCCATTCCTACCTCTCCGCAGTACTCAGAGATGAATTCATTTTTCTGGACCGGCTCTTTGATGAAGATGCCCCAACCTGCAACGTCTGATGGAGCCAGCAGCAGGTGCTGAGAGAAAAACAAAAGTAGTGGTTGGAAGATAAACACAAGAGCCCCGTTACCGCCCACACACTTGGACCCGTGTCCGGTCCCGGTAGTTTCGGGCTGTGGCTTATCTGTTGGGGTTCGGTACCTTCTTGGCTCCCCGCTGGATGGAGCAGTTCTTGCAGGACACGTTCTTGCTGTCCCAGTGGTCTGCAGCGCCGCAGGTCAGACACAGGTCAGGGTCACACTCCCGGACCGCCAGGTAGCACGGGCACTGCTTGGTGTTGCACTGGGCTTTGCACCGACAACCCGGGAACCGATTCTGACCTGCAGAGACGACGTGGCAGAGCAGAGAACTGTCGAACACCGAAACATTTTCACTCTCATAGTGCTCTGCTGCAATTCCAGAGATCCTACATGTTTCCACAAGTTAAACTGAAGACTTTTTAAAGGGCTCATATTTATCTAAACCCACTTTTATTAGTCTTTGGTTCATTTATTTGTGTATTTGGACCCTAATAGTTCATACAGTTTGAATTTGAACCCTCCAGGTGCTGCAAAGCTATCTTTATATTCATTTTGGCAAAAATCGAATGGATTTCTACAACCCGTTTCAATTCCTTCTTAATTTGTCACATTTTATAACCAGTTACGTCACAACCTGTGCACATACAAGGTCCAGACTTTCGACGAACATTTCTCCGAGTTGTAGTCCATACTGAAAATACGTCCAAACTTAAAGCCGATTACTTAAAATGTTCAGTTGTTGACTGTATTAACAAACACAAGCGGCTGAACGGGACAGAGCAGCACCCAAAACCCCCTTTCTCATGTCATTAATCAGAAATAGGGTTGAAGATGGACCTGCGAAGTTGAATTAGTGAAGAATTCAGGCCCAAGAAGAGCATTTACACTTTATGTAGACCCCAGGGAAATATTTGAAAATGCACAATTTTTAAAAAAGGAAAATATCACTGCTTTAAGACTAAGAACAGAATTTAATGCCCATTTCACAGCCTATTTCATGTCCATTCTAGCACAAATTGATGACTCCTAGGCACATTTCTTTCTTAGTACATATATATTGACATTAGACTCAATCTTCCTGTTATTGTTACATCCACTCACATTGGACTACATCACTTCTGTTTTGTGCAATTTAATTGTTTTCCCCCATGTGCAGATGTAAAAGAATGAAATAAATCAGATTAGCCTGTATACATACATGAAAACAGAGTATTTCAGGACAAACCTAGGTGTGCTAATCTGATTTAATATAATCAGATTACTGCTGTTATCTGATAAAACAGATCAGATTATACTGTTTACATGATCACTAATAATCTGAATAATAAAAATAATACTAATATTCTCAAGAAATCAGATAATGATCAGAGTATTAGTGTGGATGTAAATGGGTCAGTGTTCTTCAGCCCCACCCCCAAGAATCTGAAAAGTCCCGCCCCCTACAGGGAAATTTTTTCGGGAAAAGTTTGGGATTGAGGGAAAAAATTTTTACTGGGTAATTTTAGTGGAAACTTGCCGAGGTTCTTCAAATTTCCTAGTAAAGTAAAAGTTCCTGCGGTGGAAAAAGGGCTTCAGTGTTTGATTCTTACACTCAGAGCTGCACTGGCAAAACTTCTCGCAGAAGTTCTGGGCGGTGACGCAGGGGCAGGAGGAGTCACATGGCTGCCGCGGGTGGTCACATGGCTGGTAATTATAGACATGATTGGACGAGCCATCTGTAAGAAATAGGGAATGTTCTGTCAATTGACCAGGTCAGCGAGAGTTTATAGACACTATTTAACTCCAGTCTAGATACTCGTACAATTCTTTACTGCAGTAAAAGTGAAAAAGTGGGAGTGACAATTGACAAAATAATTTCAAAATAAATTATACTGAACCCTCAGCTCTTCTTGTTGGGTCTGTATCCAGAAAAACATAACCTCAACAAAAATAAAAGGATGCTCATAGACCTCGGCTTAATGCCAAAAAGAGATTAACTCACATGAAATGAGACTAGTTTAGTGCCATTTCCTTGTTTTTTGACCTCTGACCTTTCTTCAGCTGGATCTTCCTGCAGTGAGTGGCCCACAGTCGGTGTTTCCTCTTCTTCTTTCTGGGCGGCGTGTCCTCATCTTCAGTTGGCGCGCGAGCGATGATGCTCGACTCTTTGACTCTGAACTCGTAAACCTACAGAGTCACAGTCAGGGAGGACGTTTAGACCATCTGTTCACTTATCTCTGTAGAACTGAATCCCAAATGCTTAGAAGACAGAGTCCATAAGCAAACAGAGCCCATTTACATTCACACTAATACTCTGATCATTATCTGATTTATGGAGTTTTCAGATTATTTGTGATCATATAAACAGTATAATCTGATCTGTTTTATTAGATAACAGTATGAATCTGATGATGAGAAATCAGATCAATACACCTGGATTTGGCCCAAATACTCCGATGTCTTTATGCATGTATACAGGTTAATCTGATTTATTTTTTAGATCTTTTACATCTGCATGTGTAAAACAAAAAAGTGACAGTGTAATGAGAGTAGAGGACAACAACAGGAAGTTTGATTCTTTTATAAGACTCAAAACAAAAGTTGAATAAAATAATTAAAAATGAACAAATCGAAACAAAATTCAGTAAAATAATGGAAAAAATGAACAAAACCAAACAAAAACTGATTAAAATGAAAAAAAGTTTATCAAAACCAAACGGAAATTGAGTACAATAATGAAAAAATTAACAAAACTACACAAAAATTTTGTAAAATAATGGAAAAAAAATTAACAAACCAAAACAAAAGTTGGGTAAAACAATGAAAAATAGAACAAAACTAAGCATAAATTGAATAAAGTTATGGAAAAATGAGTAAAACTTAACATGAAATAAATCCAATAATTAGACTGAATCGTCTAAACCAGTTTTTTTCAATAATCGTATATCTAAAGCACGTGTTAACACAGCAGATCTGATGATCCCAACAATCTGATTACTCAGAGTTCTTGGATTTTCATGGTGATGTGAACAGATATGTTCTGACTGGGAACCAACCGGCTGAGCCTCACCTGTCTGCAGGTTTTGGTGCCGATTAGTCGTGCGATGGCGCAATAGTTGTCGTAATACGTCCCGATGAGAACCCTGAAGAGCGATGCTTCGGCGCCGCTCCACTCCACCGCCTCAGCCTCACCGCTCAGCTTCATCTTCACCGGAGTCTGGCACCTAGAGTTTCCCTCTGCAGAAAAAAAAAAAAAAAGGACGTGATTCATACTTGTATGATGCAGCTTCGTTATTGCAGTAAAAGTGGAAAAAGTACAAACCCTGAAATGTCTTCAAAGAGTAGAAGTCAGATGAGATATACTTTAATGATCGCCTAAGGGGGAAATTCAAATGTACAGCAGCACAAGACAATAAACATCAAATACAAAAGAAAAATGAAGAGAAGAGAAGAGAAGAGAAGAGAAGAGAAGAGAAGAGAAGAGAAGAGAAGAGAAGAGAAGAGATAAATAGTAGGGGTGTAACGGTGCACTCGTTTGTTCCAAAGCATTTTGGTTCAGGGCCTTTGATACAATATGGAGGTGTACCAAACAAATACATGCAGCCTATGTGAAGAACACAAAAACTTGGGAGGAAGGGTGGACACAAGCAGAACCCATTCTGCAGTGGCACCGCACCACTGCTGGATTCTCAACGCCGCTGCAAAAACACCAAAACAAAAAAACCCACTTTATTCTTACTAGTGGCATTGTACCCGTGGTGCCATTGTACGATAGCACGAGAGGCTAAAATCGGCTAGCATACCTCACAACATTTGAACATGGACATAAAATTGTGTGTAATAGATAGTCAGGTAATTTTTCTATTCATTTGTTGAGTTTGGCGGCAATCGGGCCTGTGAAGGTCTGTGGTGAGGTCGGACCTGGTCCGAGGTTAGCAGGGACCCGGCCCAAGGTGAACTGGGACCCTGTGAAAATCACCCTGCATACCTCATAACATTTGAATACGGACATAAAATTGTGCCTAGTAGACAGTCAGGTAATGTTTCTATTCATTTGGCGAGTTTGGTGGCGATCGGGCCTGTGAAGGCTGAGGAAAACCCGTACAAACGCCCTCCTGTGTGCAACATTGATTGTACATTGATGGGACACCGGGTGGATGGGCACAGAACGTGCATTACATAGTAGGATTTATTCATTAGGATCCCCAGTAGCTGATGCAGGACATCACCTACTCTTCCTGGGGGGGTTAATATGAAATTGAGTATTTGATGATTTAGGTTAAAAAAAAAAAAAAAAAAAAAAAAAAAGCAATTATTTTAGGATCAAGTGTAAAAACATGTCTGGTTCAAAACAAACTATATGAACAAATGTATTGGGACACATTGAATTCAGGTGTTTGTTTTCTAACAGGGGTCTGGGTTACAAAAGAATAATGTATATAATAATTTTCTACCACAACTAACCATCTACTTCTACTCACTGAGGAAGAAAAATCTCCTAAAATATTGGGACACATCATGCCTACAGCTGTAAGATGTCCTGTTCATGAGGATTTAAGATAAAAACATCAATACTTCCTTAAAGTTTAATGGGAGATTTTTCTTCCTCAGTGAGATGTAATGAAAGTAGTTGTGGTGAAAAGTTATTATTTACAGTCAGAGCAGGAAAAAATAGTTTAGAAATTTAGAGGTAGAACATTAAAATCATAGTCATGGATAAAAAAACAAAATCAATGTTGAGAGAAAGTGAGTAAAAATCATCTCCTCAACCATCAAACCATCTTTTTTTGCAGTGCTGTACCTGAGCTGCTCGTGTTCTCATCCTTCTTATCCTCGTCATCCTTGTCGTTTTCCCTCTCGTCTTCTTTGCTGCCCTCGCGGTCGCTGTCTGTGTCTTTGGTTTCCGAGGAAACGGTGGGAGTGCTGGGCCGGCTGTTGCTGTTGGGCAGTCGTCCCCGGCGACGCCCCACTGTGCGTTTGGAGGGTGTCTTGGCCCGCTCGGCAACCACACCGGCAGGATACTCTCTCACCATCCCGTCCTGACCGACAACAAAGATTTAGTTTTATGATTATAAAGCTCGTCAACTCATTCAGGTTTATTCTACAGAAGGTTTTTGCTTTGAACTTTGGAATCATCTGAACATTACTCACCTGTACCAGGTACATGTAGCAGTCAATGCCACAGGGTTTACTGTCCACCAGATTCTCCAGGTTCTTCCTCTTGTATGTGTTCGGAGTAGCGTGGAAAGCTAAAGGAGACATGAACATAGCAACTGCAATAAATGAAAAAATAATAAATGATAAAATACACCCCAAGGTGCTTGATGTTACACATCATTTCATCCTGTTTTCTACTTTTTATCCCTGTAAGTACTACCATTAAAACGGGTCTAGATTTCTTTAAGTTGTTTTTGCAATAAAAGTGTCAGAAAATGTCTTTTTTGCCAATTCTTTTGCACCTTTTTCTCCAGGAAGAACTTAACTTTCAATATCTGGCCACTATTTAACATTATTACATGGAATAAATGCTTAAAACAGTGTTATAATAATAATAAAAATAATTTAAAAAAAAAACAGACTTGCATTTTTAATCATATTCATTATGAAAAACTGTAAATATTCATAACAAAATTTTGAGAATATAGAAATAAACTTTCAACTATTTTCCATGCGCTCAAACATTTTTCTTTGTCTAGATCATTCTGTGTCCATGTTCTTCTTCTTATCACCAACTGTAACGGCAGAGGTTATGTTTTCAGTTGGGTTTGTCTGTTAGCAAGGTAACTCAAAAAGTTATGGACAGATTTTCATGAAATGTTGACATTGGCAAAAGGAACAAATGATTAAATTTTGGTGGTGATGGGGGGACTGATCTGCCTTGGCGGAGGTCTGCGCTGTCCGAGTGCTTTTCTAGTTTTTTCTAGTCATTTTTATCCTGTGTGATAGTCTCTGTTCATGCTCTGTCTAGTTGTAGACAGAGCCCCTCATTTCACTGAGAATGACATCCACCATCTGATTCTTTTCCAGACACTGCATCTCTTTCTGCTCTGGATAGCTCTGCATACAGATTTACACATATAGAAATATATACATTTATGTAATATTTACAGCCAAAATACAACTAGCTGGCAGAAAAAATAGTGAACCTCGACAAAAACATAGCTAAACACACTAGTAGAACACTCCAAAACAGCCCTATCATGATTACGTAGTGCTGCAACAACGAATCGATTAAATCGATTCTTAAAAGAGTTGACAACATATTCAGCAGTCAATTTGTTGGGTCTTGAGCACGTAACAGAGGAAAACGCAGAGAAGCATGGCTGAGGTTTTGGATGCTGGGAAGCCCCGTCTGGCTGAAACGTAGTGCAATGTTTATGAAACAAAACTTGAATATGGATTAGAAAATGGCCAAAATCCCACGGTGCACTACGTTTCGGGCAAGCAGGGCTTCTGTGGCCACCAGGAACATAATGCAAACCTAGCTTCAAATAGCCTATGTGTTGTGATTACTTTAGCCCACTAGTGAGACACTATTGTCATAATTATAAAGGTTTCACTCATCTCCATTTATCAGGCTACCCAGGGCCCAGTGGAGCCATGGGTGGCCTGAGGATATAGGCTAGGAGTTGTGAAAATTTCGTGTAAGCTCAGAGGTAAAAGAGAGGCACAGAAGCCGGGAGTCGGACATCCAAAGTTAAATTTCATTTGCAGTTTCACGCCAGTTACAGTAGTTGCAGCAATTGTGGAATGCACCCCACATATATAACCCCCCCCCCATGTGTTTATCTGCTGAATCAATTAGCTATTAAAACAAAAGTCCTACTATTATACACAATTATTTACAAGAATTCACTGGTAAAACCTCGCTGAAATGCTGCTAAAAGTAATAAGTGTGTCTCACTGACTGCACTCTGCTACTT
The DNA here is from genome assembly GCF_902148855.1 of Sphaeramia orbicularis. Classification (NCBI taxonomy): domain Eukaryota; kingdom Metazoa; phylum Chordata; class Actinopteri; order Kurtiformes; family Apogonidae; genus Sphaeramia; species Sphaeramia orbicularis. Next base: position 41,460,062 of record NC_043976.1, on the reverse strand, counting down.
TCTGCTCCGACCCTTTCCACCCCCACCCCCCCCCCAGCCAATGCAGTATATGTCAGGCAACAGCTCTGAACCTCAGCTTTCAGGTGCCATTTGAATTTTCTCAGCAGCCCCAACGGTTCAGGAGTTCCAGTAATTTGAACAGTGAATGCAAAATGTGGCACCGGAGACACGATGGTCTTAAAAGGGTTTACTGAACTTCCTTCTCTGTTCATTAGCGTCTCCGTGCAGATGTCTGGTGTAGGTTTGTACTAACGGTGGAGGAAGCAGTCGTATTTGAAGCAGCGTCTACAGAACAGCGTGTGGAAGGAGTGCAGGCTCTGTTCGCGCTGCACAGAGCGGGCGTTCGGCCCGTCGATGTTGGGCGTACATTCTGGAGGCAGTGCTCCGGGAAGCTGCTGCTCCGTCAGCTCTTTGTACCTAAAACGAACAGAAAGCAGAGGTGTTTACAGTCCAACAAACCCGTCCTGCTGATATTCCACCATATAACCACTTAATTTGAACCCCACAAGTTTTGCACACATATTTATGTGTATTTCTTTAATTATCATGTTGATAATACATTGTCTAGTATATATTGTACAATTTACTATTTGAAGTGTTTTTTTTTTTTTTTTAAGAGCTATATGTATGTTTGTATATTTTGAGCTTTAAATATATCTTTTTTTTTCTTCTCTTTTTGTTGTATTAACCATTTCTGTCCTGCTACTTTTTGCAGGGTTCCTACATGTTTCTACAAGTTTAAGACTTTTTAAGACTCCTTAGGGCTGAATTTAATTCCCATTTCACAGCCATACTGGCAAAAATTTGTGACTCTGTGAGCTGCAGAGTTAGCAATAACTGGTTCGTAATTTCAATGTAAATTGTCGGGTTGGAACGGGTGGAACTGAGTCAACTAATGTTACTTTTTCTGCAGCTTGAACGTTTAAACACAACGCAGTGAACAAGTTTATGTCAACATCACTTAAGACCTCCCATATCAAATTTAATAACCTTTAAAGAATTTTTAAAAGGTTTTAAATGAAGATTTGTAAATTCAAGACTTTTAAGCCTATGTAAGGCCCCGAGGGAACCCTGTATTCATTTGCATATATTGCATTCTACTGTACATATTAGGTTTACATTTCTTTTCATATAGTGTTCATATTCATATACACAGTTTGTACACGTTTTTCAAGGTCGAATTCAAGCACTTTTATGGGTCATTTTCACATTGTTTCCAGCACGGCAAATACCGCTGGGGTTAAATGCATATCTACAGGAATACATAAACTCATGATTATTTTTTGTCACTTTTTATGACAATGATATACATTGTATTATGCTATAAACATTTAAAATTATGTTTTATAACAGCAAAAAGTTTAGAAATTAAAGAAAAACACACAGTTTCACTTCCAAAAAAGGAAAGCCCCTTGGCGTTCTTCAGACACACTCGCACCGAGACAAAGATTAAGATAAAAATTTACCTGGATTCTACCTGAGAACACCTGCTACTTTTCTTTTTTGACAAAGTGTCATTTTTCAAGAGTTCATGCTGTCGTTTTGTTATGGTGAGAAATGAACAAAAGCCACTCACTTCTCTTTGAGCTCTTCAGTGGAGCCTTTGTCGGGGAACATGGAGGAAATGGCTTCAAAAATCTTGTCCGAGGGGAACTTTCTGGTGCCGTCGTTATTGGTTCGACCTGGTGACGAACAGACAGAAGAGTTCAGGATGAAATCATCTGGTCAAGTTCAGCTCAAAACAAATGATCAGGAACAGTTTAGGCTTGAGGTGGAACAAACAGCCACACAAGACTTCACAGCAGGGGTGTCAAACATATGGCCCGCGGACCAAAACCAGCCCACCGAAGGATCCAATCTGGCCCACGGAATGAATTTGTGATTTATTGTTGAAATAATGTCTCCTCCGCTACAACAGGTGGAGATATTCACACTTTTTAAACTACATCACAGACACAACAGTCAGTAGTGAGTTGGCAAGTCATTAATGCAGAGGTTAAACTGGAACCACAATGGAGTAAATCTGGACAAATGGTACTTTGTGTCTGTGCTACTTTTTGTGTAGAACAGATACAAAATGTATGACTTCTGGGCAAGGATTTGAGTCAGAACACCCGGTCCGGTTCTAGTCTGACTGGTCTGTTTACATGCAGGAGTAGATCCACTTTAATTGCATTATTCAATCACATTTTCAGCACATTCTAAAAAAGAGATGAGCAGGTACCTCTGGATAGGTTTTTAATGAAACGACCTGCAAGTGCAGACACTGATGAAAGTGAGCCCAGAAGGAAAAAAACATTAAGTGAAGAGAGAGACAGAAAATGCCAGAAATTCAACTACCTGACCTTCTCCTCCTCACGAACAGATCTTCTCATCTTAACACATAAAGACCCAAACAGCCACTGGCAACCAAAAGCATCTACGGATCCAAAATGTTTAATACCTTTTGATCCACTAATCCTATCAAAACATATAAATAATTGGTGTAAAATCAAGTTTGTTATCTTTTCATGGTCATCAGATATGACCCATTTGGATCTTCAGAGGCTCCATAGTTACCGTGGAAACACGGTCATCTTCTACAACATTGATTCACCAGTAAAAACCAATGGAATTGGATCAATGACAGTGGATGGACACACTTGGTTTGTGTTCAGTTATTGATATTTTTGCTGAAAAAGTCACTTTTTCTTCAGTTTTCTCTGTTTTGATATAGTAACTATTGAATTTACTCTGAGTTTTCATGATGATCTAAGTTAAAAACAGGAAACTATATGTAGGAAAATACATAATTTACAGTGAAAAACGCAAAATATAGAGCCTAATATTGTAATAAATTGTGATTCATTGCTTAAGAAAGGTTAAACAGAGTAAAATTCACTTGGGAACTGACACAAAAGTATTACTGGGTCTTTATGGGTTAAAAGGTAAATAATTTAATCAAACCAGTTTTTTTTTTTAATTTTTATAACTATTTTCTTACTAACTGCACCTTTGCAGTTTTAAAAACCCTTAAAGGATTTTTAGGTTGTTTTTGGATAAATTATCATTCAATTCATTTCAGTGGGGAAAACTGATTCGTAAAACAAGTAAGTCGCAAAATGAGGATAGTCATAGAAAAAATTAAACTCTTACTGTGAAATTCCACTGCACTTTTACAGTCCAGTTCCAGTCAAGGCTAATAATAATAATAATAATAATAATAATAATTTGGCTTTTTTTTTTTTTAGTTTCAGTGTGCTGGACTTACTGTCGTTGTTGAGGAGTCCGTCCTTTCGGGCGTCCTCTGGGTGCTCCTTGCCGTCACACATGTCCATTTTATCCACCTTGAAGTCTTGTTCTTCCTCCTCCTCATCATCCTCGTTGTCGCTATACTGTGCCAGAGCGCTGACCAACTCCACGAAGATTTCATCATTAATGAAACCACATTCTGTGAAAACAACAAAAAGTGTGTTGAGCTTCAGAGCAGCCAGAAGAGATTGAAGAGTGTTAGTCGTTATTCTTATGACATTTCCAGTATTAGTTTCCATTCAGTGCTGCTTAAGTACGTTGTATTTACTGGCTCAGATCAGATGATACTCACCTCTATCTCCGTGGACTTTGCCGTCGTAGTTCTTGATGAGTTCCTCTATGAAGGTGCCGTCCTGGTCCAGGATCTCGTCTCCCATGTAGGGGATGTTGTGAAGTACTGTCTCATCCTCCACCTGATTACAAAAGCAGAGGATGGGGAGACAAGCCAAGGGGAAAACAAGTCACACGACTGGAAAAGTAGGACCAATGTCCCTGTATTTCACCGGTATGTTCTATCAAGAATCAATACCCAGTTAAATGTGCGTGGCTGTCGGGTTCTGTTCTATGTTTGAGTCCTGTGGTTTGGATGCAGGAGATCAATCTCCCAATAGAAGTGGGCGGTTCTTTCACTGGAGGAGAACTCGACTAATTCAATCCAAGTCCATATGTGACTTATCAGTGATCAATAGGAACTACAGTGATATCTGTAACCATTTACACATTACAAACCATTAAAATATGGAGCATTATAAGGAAAGGCACCTTTTTCGTATTTCAAAAATTAGTCAAAAATCCAAACTTCTCCAAACTGTGAGCAAACTTTGTAGACATTGTTCCAAGGAAACTAAATATAAAATTTGAAATGAATCCGACCTGTAGTTTCACCGGACACGGCACTTTCATAATAGCTCATGGCCCCTCGGCTATTGTGACAACAGGTGTGTCTGCGCTATCTTTTACGCACCATGAAGTTCTGCTGTAGCGGAGACCAGGAGTACATGACGGGGACAGAGGCCACAGCATTGAGGGTCTTCAGGGGGATGACCTGCCGGGGGAACTCTGAGAACCCGCTGTCCACTGTGCACTAAAACAAACAGCAGAGTGCATTTAGACTGTTTCTAACGCTGCGATGGTGCTGGTTTTATAGGCTGGTATTAAAGACAAACAGCTCAGCTTTACTGTTAAACTGAGACATTTTTGTCCATGTCAGTGGACTTAATGTGATCTGAATCCTCTACCTCTCGGGTCCCTCGCAGGGAGCTGACAGACGTCATGATGTGGACGGGCTGGATCCTCCTGGTCTTCCACTCCTGGTTCAGAATGTCAGTCCGCTCCATGATCTTCTGTCGGTTTGTGTTGAACATGCTCTACAAGAGAACAAGGAACAGAAGAACTTAGAACAAAAACAGCTCTGATTTTCATCAAACAATATTTTTAACACCATTTAAATAATGTAGTCCAAGTTAAAGTGAACCTGCGCTGGTCATGCTTACAACATTAATGCTTTGTACATTACCCTGTGCAATGTTTGTTTTCCTGCTGTTGGTAACTTAGTTCTCTCACTGCTGCTTATTATTATCATTATTATCTGCCAGGAGGTATTGTGATCACTTTGCTTTGTGTGTTTGTTTGTTAGCAAGATAACTCAAAAAGTTATGGATGGATTTTCATGAAATTTTCAGGAAATGTTTATACTGGCACAAGAAACAAATGATTACATTTTGGTGGTGATCAGGGGGAGACAGATCTGTCTTGGCGGAGGTCTGCGCTCTCCGAGTGCTTTTGTTGTTATTATTACTACTACTTTCACACTTGTACAGAGTGGGGAAGCAAAATTTACAATGAACATTTAGTTGTTTTTTCTCAGCAGGCACTACGTCAATTGTTTTGAAACCAAACATATTGATGTCATAATCATACCTAACACTATTATCCATACCTTTTCAGAAAATTTTGCCCATATGAGTAATCAGGAAAGCAAACGTCAAAGAGTGTGTGATTTGCCGAATGCACTCGTCACACCAAAGGAGATTTCAAAAATAGTTGGAGTGTCCATAAAGACTGTTTATAATGGAAAGAAGAGAATGACTATGAGCAAAACTATTACGAGAAAGTCTGGAAGATACTATTAAAGAAGAATGGGAGAAGTTGTCACCCGAATATTTGAGGAACACTTGCGCAAGTTTCAGGAAGCGTGTGAAGGCAGTTATTGAGAAAGAAGGAGGACACACAGAATAAAAACATTTTCTATTATGTAAATTTTCTTGTGGCAAATAAATTCTCATGACTTTCAATAAACTAATTGGTCATACACTGTCTTTCAATCCCTGCCTCAAAATATTGTAAATTTTGCTTCCCCACCCTGTATTGTTTCCATATTGCTATGACTACTATTACCACTTTGTTATAACGTCTGTTCTGTGATGATTAAACTACCACTTGTTTCTTCCAGTACTTTCCAATGTGAAATTGCTTTTTTTTTAAGTTATGCAATTGTACTGCCTTTTTTTTCTTGTGTGTATGCTCAGTGTTGTGCTGCTTTTGGAACCTCAATTTCCTGAGGCAATCAGGAAAAGGATCAGTAAAGTTCTATCTAATCTAATCCCTAATCTGTATTACTTATAAGTAAGAGAGGCACAAATTCAGTAAAAAAAACCACCATAACTGTGTACGCTGGACCTTGTTATTATGTGAATTACAGGTGTGGGCAGAACCTTTGAGGAGCAGCCATTGCTGATCGGAAGTGACATACCCGCATTGGTTCCAGCTGATGAGTGTGAGTAAACAGTGAGCAAGATTGAGGAGAAAGCATGTGTTCATGCTTCTTGTTTGTGCAGTTGTAAGCCCTGCACTCCACCATTGTCCTAGAGACGCGACCCAGCACTGGCCAATAATGTGTCGTCTTAGAGTGGTGTCTGCTGCACAGGGTCAGTGACCAGTCCATCACAGCCCAGGTAATCAGACTATACAAGCAGACTGAATCAGTACCGGTGCTGGAACAGCCCATGAAGGAGGACACATGTCTCTGACCATGAATGACTGCTGGGCAGCAACTTAGTACTCGCATGTACTTGACAAGGGGATATGATTTAAGTTACTTGACAGGACTGCCACTATTAAACGTGACATTTTGAAATAGCTAGCAATGAAATCTCACTTCAGGTACCCTTTAAACAATGCTGCTCCACTCTGTCACAGTAAGCCTCTTTACATTCACATCCAAACTCTGATCATTGTTTAAAAACAAAGCATGGCATAGCTTTTGTATATTTCAATCATTTTAATAGTACTTTCGTAGTATATGAATATCTAATATTTTATCCTGCAGCTTACATTTTTCAGTATTTTGTGTAATATTTTAAACAGTCTTTTTTTGCACTAAGTGTTTTCACTGCTAAACAGAACAGAGCGGCTGAACGGATTTTCATTGTTCCGGTGACAATAAAGATCTAACCTATTCTCTGATTTCTGGAGGTACCAGATTATTCAAGTGATCATGTTAACAGCAGTAATCTGACAATGAGAAATCAGGTTAACACAGCTGGAATTTGATTTCTCCCCAATACTCTTGTGTCTTCATGCATGTATACATGTTAATCTGGTTTATTTTACTTTTTTTTATATCTGCACATGTGAAAAACTAAATTGAAAATGAAAGTGATGTAGTCAAACGTGAGCTGAAGACAATAACCGGAACTTTGATTCTACCATCACTATGTATGCATGTACCCCGAAAGAAATCCAATAATGGACTCAAACGTCAAAACCAGGGTTTTTTCATTATTGTATTTAACATGTAAATGCATCAGGTTTTATTATCACACTTATCTGATTACTCCTAGTTATGTAAATAGGCTCAGTGTTCTGCTCTGTAACAGATTAATGTGAATATTTGTTAAATGTGAAGGTCTGAGGAGATGAACAGACCTTGACCTCATCGGCCCGTCTGAAGCGTTTGAGCTGCCGAAGCCTCATATACTCCGACTTCACCCTCCTCTTCCAGCAGGCGGGACCCTTCTCTGAACGCTTCCCAGTCAACACCATGATCAACCTGTAAAAAGGACAAACACAATGACACAGGACACCTTAGGACCAGGAATCCAAACTCCATTCGGAACACGGACACATGTGAGGATCATACAAAGAAATCTGTGAGAACATTGTGTGATGTATCTCAGTGGTCCAAAGAAATAAACCCTCAACTATCTGAACAAGAATCTAAAAAAAAAAAAAAAAAAAAAAAAACACTGCCCCTGTATCTCAGCATCATGTTCTATCAAGAATCAATACCAAATTGAATTTGTGAGTTTGTCAGGTTATGTATGACTTCCTATCTGTGCTCGACAGTAACTATAATAATATCTGTAACCATTTACGTGTTATAAACCAGCAAAATACAACCCATTTTAAGTAAAGGCACATTTTTGACACTTTAAAAATTTGTCAAAAATTTTGAAATATAAATGTCAAAACTGCAAACAAACTTTGTAGACATAGTCCCAAGGAAGACACTTTAAAAAATTAAATGAATCCAACCAGTAGTTTCAAAGAAGATAGTTGAAAACTAGACATTGGTGACCTTTAGTTTGACCCTTTAAGGTCACTCAAGGTCAAAGGTCATGAATCTAAATGAAAGTCCATATATGATTTCCTATCAGTGACAAACAGTAACTATATTGTTATCGCTAACAACTTCCATGTTATAAACCATTAAAATATGGACCATTAAAATGCTGCGTTTACACTACGTAGTACTGGCTAGACTTAACCTTTTTGTTTTTCCATTACGAAAAAGGACCTGGAATATGGTAGCCGGTACTAGTTTTTTGGCATCACCTCCACCGAGGTTCCAAGACTGGGGAACAGATACTAAAATGTGACGTGTAAACACTGCAGACCACTGACTGGTCAGAGAGTTGTCTCTTCTGTGACCCACCGTTTTACAAAAAAAAAAAAAAACTGAAGCGGAAGTTGACAGTAAATATAGTGGTAGGTTAATACACATGACAAAAAAACTACACCATAGTCAGTCGAGGAGATTCAGATGTAAAAATTCAGTATGAGCTTGACCAGACAACACACAACCAGCAAGTTCATCAGCAACTCTCCGAGTAGATGACACAGAAGTAACATGCGGCATCGCTATGACGACCAGGTACTCTAATGTTGGTGGTATCCTGTAATGGAAACGGTCTCCAGGAATAGTACCTGGTATCCGAGTTGAGCTGAGCTGAGCCGGTTCCATGTAGTGGAAACACGGCATGAGTAAAGGCACATTTGTAATATTTCAAAAATTCCTCACAAATTCACAAATCTAAATTTCTCAAAACTGTGAACAAACTTTGTAGACATTGTGCCAAGAGAGATACATATACACTTTGAAATCAATTTGACCAGTAGTTTCATCAGAGATGATGTTTGAAGAAATTACTAATGAAGACAACAGCGGTTAATTCATAATAGCTCATGTCCGATCAGTCAGTGACAAAAAATGACTATCAAGAGGACAAAGGTCATTGACTGGTTGGCCAAGGTCTTTCCAGTAAATCAGGGTTAAAGTCTCTGAATCTGGGGTCACCAGGGTTAAACCCTCAGTTGAAAATGAGGAAAATGTAGACGATGCAAAATACACAAAACAGCCAAACATTTATCTCCTCTTTACAGTCAGTTCCTCTTCTGAAATTCTGCTCATTGAGGAAAACCGCTCATAAATAGTGGAAATGACACTAATAGGGCAGGCCGCAGGAGAGCAACAGGAAGGTATAATTCATTAATCTTCAAAACACAGAAAACAACGGTTTCAACTTACTTTTAGAATGTTATGCAATTTGATTCAGTCAACTGCATACTGTCTGACGGTGCAAATGTACTTCTAATGCTAATATGTACATAGCCTACAGAGTTTTCTTTATTAGTATTATTTTTGTTTGGGTTTTTTTAACCCTACCTCGGGGATGTCAAACATACAGCCCATGGGCCAAAATCAGCCTGCAGGATGAATTTGCAAAATGTAAATATTGCACTGAAGATATTAACAGTCGGAGGTGTTGAGATCATATTGGTCTGTATGTGGCCCCTGAACTAAAAGGAGTTCAAGTAAAATAATAACATAAATAATGACGAATCCACATTTTCTTCTTGGTAGAATGTGAAAAAATATTACATTATGAAAATATTTACTTTTACAACCACCCTTCAATGATAATGTGAATAACCTGAACGAATATGAACAACCTGTAATGTCTACAGAAGGTTAAGACAATTCTAATGATATTCTTCCTGTTACTAAATGTTCTGTGCTGTTGTAAATCAGATCTGTTATGCACATGTAGAAATAAGTTGAGGGATGATATTGTTAAAGCTGTACTTATTTTTCTTGAGAAAGTTTAGTTTTTCAGGTTATTTACATATTTGTTGAGAAAAGAGTTTGTCAATGTAAATATATTCATAATTTTATGTTTTGTACTAAAACATTTGTCATTATTTATAGACGATTAAGTTATTATTTTACTGTTTCAGCCCGCTTGAGATCAAATTGGATTGTAAGTGGTCCCTGAAAGAAAATGAGTTTGACACCCCTGTTCTACCTTATGCTGTAGAATTTCATGTACTTTATCCTGTTGCTGCCTTGACCAGTGATTTTTAACTGTTGTGGGATCAATAAAGTTTGATCTAATCTAACAAAAAACACTCTATATAAACTTATAATGTATAAGTGTGACAGATTTGTCTTTCTGTGTGTGTGTCAAATACAGAATATTCTTTTAATTTTTCATCTTAATGTTAAGTGTTAACAAACAAGTGCTGGGATTCCCCCAACATCCTCTGTTCACTGGTGAAAAACAGTCAAACAGAAAAGTGCTTGCTCTACTTCTTCTGTAAAGTCCAACAGTTGCTTGTCTAAATGTAGACTCCATCTGCCGCCCCGGGAGTCGGCGTTGAGATTACCAAAGCGGGCCATACGACCGAATCTCACACTTTACATCAGACCTGTCAGACGGCTGTCATGGAAACACGCCGTCAGTCACAGTGTGTACGCCATGTGTCAGTCTGAAAGAGACAACGGCGGAGGAGCAGGAGGCTGTGATACAACAGAATTAATCTTCAAACCACAGAGTGGAAGTATGAAAGACAAGAATACAGGCACTGAGAGAGTTAGTGGAATCAAACCCATTACGATTATTAAAACTGTGGTTTCTTTTTTAAATAAGAAAAGGCCTGAATCATTGCTGTTTTGATTTTAGGAATAACAACAACAACAACAACAATAATAATTATTATTATTATTATTATGTGGAATTATAATTAAAATAAGACAGAGGGTCTTTTACATATTCTCTTAAAGAACTTCCCCCTTCGGTCCATAATCTAATGAAGGGGAACATAAATCCATGAGCGATCAACACTGGCCAAGTGAAGCTTCTATACGCAAAAAAACATATCCAACAACCTTTTAATGATATTCTAATCAGACAAACATTTTGGACAAAATCTCCAACTCTAGTAATTAATCATTTCGTTGATTCATGATTGCTTGTTATTTCTTATGGAAGTTAACTGCTATGACAAAAAAATGACCCTGAACCTCTTTTACAGTAGTTTCTTCTTGTTATACCTTTTTTTCTGCATTTTACCTCTGCATTATAGTCTTGTTACGTTGTTTTCAATTTGCTGTCTCTTATGCCGCTTTCCTCATTTTACAACTCTTTTGTTGCTTTTAGTCCTATTATGTAATTTCCTGCATCTTTCATGGTGTTTTTTTCTTGCAGTGTCTTTTTCACTGGTCTCTTGGTAGATCTTTATCTCCATTTCCGTCCTGATGTGTTTAAGATATGATTTTCATCTTACTGCATCAGATTCCTTTTTTATTTCCACTCAACTTTTCCATTCTGGTGTACCTTTTACAGTTTTGGTTATGTTTCTTTTACCCTGGCTTGTTCTTGTTACATCTGTCTCCTTGTTTTACATTCTCTACCTTGTTTCCATCTTGTACCGTTTCCATCGTTTTTGTGTAGATGGATCTTGGGTCTCCATCCTCTGTCTTTAAACATTTCCTTATTCACTTGATGGGTTCTTCTTGCGGAAGGTGATTACATGACAACTGTGTTTGTCTTCCTGTGTCTTTTACATTGGTTTCATCTCAGTCTAGCCTGTAGATTTATGCAACATCACAGTTTATAATCCTTGTAGAAACTGAGGTCATGTAAATAATAATACTACACTATAAAAAAATGAACTCTCAGTGCCTGCAACCTCTGTGTATGTGATGAAGACGAGCTAAATTCCTGTCTTTAACACACTAATTATGGATATGTGGCTTGTTTTAGAGACAATATGAGAAAATCATAGTTACAAACTGGAGACTGTATGACAGGAATGACCCTAAAGTGTTTCCTTCAGAAGAAAAGTAGGATCAAAAAGTTTCACCTTTCACCTTTCAGACCAGACCACACAACCTGACACCCCGGCGAGCTAGCTAACACTTAACAAAAGAACAGACCGGGGCCGTTTAAGACGTCTGAAACCCCTAAAAACCGGAGACCCCGAGGCTGACACCTGGTCCTACCTGTGCAGGAGGCTGTGCCCTCATCCAACGGAGTGTCTGGGGACCAATACGACAAACCCCGGCGAAGTCTTTCGTCCTTTGTGTTTGGGATTAGCCGCTCCGTGCTCCGGCTAGCTGTAGCGTTAGCTCGGCGGCTAGCTAGCAGTTTCCTCAGGAGGAGGGACCGGCTTTACGCGGAGATACAAGACGAAACGACTGCTTTCTCCGCTCGGACCCGGCGTCGGCTCAAAAAGCGCGGCGTTTACGGAGAAGAATCACTCGTTCGGGTTTACGGTGTCTACAAACAACGGGTCCGATTTCAGTGTTTCGGTTCTAACTGCTCTGCGCTTCACACTCACCGCCCACTACGGCACCAGCACATTCAAGAGGCGCCAAACGTTTGGGCCAATCACAACAGCCGATGGTAGCGTCGCTGAGTGTGGGGCCCTGTGATTGGTCGAATTGCGCCACAGCGTCGTCCAATGACAGTTGTAGCTGCGCGGGGGGCCCTGCAACGGGGACATGTGGACAGGTTCTCTTTGTTCTCCCAAATGTCAATAGAAAATAAAAATAAAAACACAACGGAACCCCGGGATCCACCGACATGTCCACGAACTAATCAGACACGAGGGTCCGGGACGCATGATGGCTGTCATGTCAGCATCATTAAAAGAATTATCACCAGGAATTAAGTCACAAATCTGTTTGTACTCACCTCCAAAGCAAAGCTGACGAGTAATAAAGTCCACATACTTCATTACTGAACTTCAACAGAGTTTTCAGGTGTCTCTGCTTCAGCTGTTTGTTTCTTTTCTGACATTATTTTCTTGTTACCATCTTCCTTTTAGGCAAACATCTCATCTTTGTACTTGAAACATTGTAAAAACAGACTTGTCCTATGAATTATCCATCATTCTGTATCTGCTCAACATCAGGACTGATTCCAACTGGATGGAAAAGATCTAGTGATTTCATCATTTGCCATCTGTATTTCCATGAGATAATAAATCTGTATAGTTTTGGATAATAGTTCTGATTATTTCACCAACACATATTTGTCCAGGTCACACATCATGTCATATTGTTTCATATTCTTACTCTTTCATAATACTGTTATTTTTGCAATGTTGTTGAAGTTGTTGTTCAAAGATGTAAAAAAAAAAAAAAAAAAAAAAAGCTGTTGTCATGTATGTTTGCATTTCCATGTGACAGGAATCAAACACAGAGTTTTATCTCTGACCAGAACAAACCAAAAATCTGTGGAGTTTAGGACCCAGTGAATCACACAGAGGCTCCATAATAAACCCTGTCACCTCGGCTGCGTCTCAATAAACAAACGCAGCCTCCTCCACCTGAGGCCTCAGTTGGTACAAATTATATGTATATCACAAGTAATGGCCCTGGATGTGTTTTTGATGTTGTCAAAGACACATTTCATCTTCTAAAATGCTGACAGATATAAAAAGAATACAAAAATTCAACAGGAATAGAAACTGAACTGATTTTGGGCAATTTGACAACAATAATACAATTGAATAAAAATTAATATATTATACGCCAGCTTAAAATCAACAACAAAAAATTAATAAATGAAGAAAAACAAACAAACTACACATTAAATTAATGACAATAAGCATTAAAGCAACAATAAATGAGCATTAAATCAACAAAAGTGAACAAAATCAGTATTAAATTAATGAAAATAAGCCTTAAAGAAACACAATATGAGCACTGAATAAACATAATTGAACAAAACAAGCATTAAATTAATGAAGACTTAAACCAACACAAAATGAGCATAAATGAACAAAACTGAACAAATAAGCATTAAATTAATGAAAATAAGCTGAAAATCAACACAAAACAAACTGCGAATAAAATATCAACACAGATCAGCATCAAAACTGACAAAATTCACTAAATGAATAAACGAGAACATGAAGATTAGAGGAAACTAAAGCACATCTGGCCACTGAGGAGGTTTCCCTGAATCAATGAGACCCTGCACATTCAGCCAAGGGGGGCAAGGGTCAGCAGGTTTATTAAGCCCCGCCCCCCTCCACGGCCACTGGCTGACAGCTCAACACGTCCTCATGCTGCATTCAGGACCGACAGAAAAATACAACCATGACAAGCACAGGGTAAAATATCTGTAAATAATGACCAAAGTATTTATGTGGAACATAATGAAAATGAATAAAATCAGAATTTAAGTATTAAAAATAAACATTACAATCAACAAAAGAAGAATTAAATCAACAAAAAATTATGAAGTACCATTGAATGAACAAAATAAGTCTTAAATCTTCAAACACAAGCACTAAATCCATCAAACATGAGCATTAAATGACAAAAAGAAGCATTAAACCAACACTTCATCCACAAAAATAAAAAATTTAAATATTAAATCAACAAAGATTACCATTATATCAAAACAACAAAATGCAAGAACATTTCTGATCATTTTTACACTTTTATTGCATACATAGTTAATTTTTGTGCATTATAGTGTCATCATAATGATTTAACTAAAGCTTCAATCTCTTCAGTTCTTCTTAATACACAGATAAACAGATTTACTGTATATTCACAGCGATATAAGATAAATTAGACTACAGTGACGGCATTTAATATACAACAGGATAGAAAATAAAAATGTCAAGATGGTCATGTGGTCTCATAAAACAGCAGATGGAGCCAAAGAAACACATGAATCTGCTGCACCAACAACACATTAGATTAACAGTAGATATACAAAGTAACTAACATTTACCATAATTATAAACACACATCACATATACATATCTATCTATCTATCTAGACAGACAGACAGACAGACAGATATGTTTTTTCTGTTATTAGTGGTCACATACAAATCAATATGTTCAATCAATACAAAATATAGAGATCTAAAAATACAGATAAATGGATTATAATAACTACAGTATAATTAAGTAATCCAAGAAATTTGGTCTGCAGCCACAAAGGTTTACTGAAAAGCAATAAATCTTAAGGTTTTTAAAATAACTTTGTCTTTGTATTTTCTCCTCAGGCTGACTGAACCGCCATTAACTCCCTAGCGACCATTAGCCATTGTTAGCTCATTGGCTAACGACAGCCGCAGAAATGTTTAGAAAAATGGAAATGTACTTGATTCAAATTTTAATTTCATGTTCTGTAACTCTGAAAACAAACATAACACATTTAGATTCACTGACCCTAAACTGTGGAAATTGCCATAAAGGGGCCTTTCACAGCTGTTAGCCATATATGCAAAACAAGTGTTCATCTATGCTTGTTGGCTTGCTAGGTAACGTTAGCCACTAATAGCTGGCTAATATTATTTTAGCTCTGGGGTTCCCAAAGTGGGGTACACGTACCCCCAAGGGTACATGGAAGAAGCCCAGGGGGTACTTCTCAGTTTTTGGGAAAAATATGTTAAATAAGTCATCATGTACCGAATACAAAATAAATAATGAGAATTAATGATGAAATATAAAACACAATAAATATATTCACATAATAGTTTTATTGTCAATCATCTTGTTGAAACTTTGGTAACACTTTAAGAACATTTGTATTTTATATTATTCAAAATGAGTTTATTTTTTGTTCTTAAAATGTTCATTTACTAATTAATAAACAATTTATTTATTTTTGTTATCAATGAAGGATGGCACACAAAATTTTGTTTAAAATTATCTTATTTTATTTTTTTTTACATATTACAGTTAAGTATATGTTGTTTGTTTACAAAATTTTGAAAATATAAACAGACATCTTTGGCACAGGAACACCTTTGCCTAATTTTTTTCAATCAAAAATGCTCAAGTGAGAGTTGTGGGTACTTGGCTTAAAAAAAAGTACATTTTAGGGGGTACTCCACTGTAAAAAGTTTGAGAACCACTGGCTTAGCTGATCTGACTGTTCACTCAAAGTAGATAAATCTAATATGAACATTTACTCTCCACAAACATTGCGCCCCACTTTCCCCTCCTGAGTCACATGACCATTTGCCAGAACTTCTTCCGAGCAGACTAAAAGTCAAAAGTCAAGATCTATGGGATTGCTGCCATGACAGGTACCAGCGACCTTGTGGCTGCAACTCCTCATAGCCACTTTGGTAATGGAGGTGCTGAACAAGGCCCATTCAGAATCCATGTCCCCAGTGGACACCTAACACTCCCCCCCTTGAATCATCACCTTATCGTGGTGGAGGGGTTCGAGTGCCCAAATGATCCTAGGAACTATGTTGCTGGGGGCATCTGGCCCCTGGGAGGTTCTCCAGAGGAAGACTGTTCCTAGGTGTTAGGTCAGCTGAGACTTTTGACCCATTTGAATGACACAAGGTATCCAGATTTGCTCACTCGGATCAGGGTTACCGGGGCCCAAACCTGGAGCCAGGTCTTGGGGCTCCTTGGGGAGTGCCTGGTGGTTGGATCTTTATCCATGGGTACCAGCTGGGCACAGCCCAAAAGAGCCCCAGGGAACCATCCTCCTGTGGGCCCACCACCCACAGGAGGAGCCATATGGGTCCAGAGCTTTGTAGACTGGGTGTCAGCTAACTACGGAGGCCCTGGTGATCTGATCCTTGGCTGCCTAAAAGTTAAGTCAATTCATTTGAAAATTATTTTGAAGAATGATTTTATGGATCTTTTAATGATATCTGATAATCACTGTTTGCTCATTAACTGGACAGTGGCCTCCTGAGTTTATGGTTCCTTTTTCTCCCTGAGTGTCAGTTCAACCCAATACTCGAACAGAGGAAAGGGTCGAGCTCACAGAGGAACTTAACCATGTCTGAACTTGCATCTTCACCTTTCCTCCTCACTGTGTCAATGACTAAACGAGCTTTGTCTGCTCGGGTCTGCATCCCATTCACTTCATCCATGTCAGCATCAGTTACCACCCTTTTCTCCAGCAGTTTGTCTAGAAGACTTTTAAGAACAGGTCCTGATATGCCATTGATGAAGCTGCTCCGTACATCAAAGCCTCTGGTCTGGTGGTAGATCCAGAACAGGTGAACCTCTGACCCTCGTGGATGACAGACAAACTTCTCTTTCCCAGACACAGCAGGTGCTGCTCTTATCTGTCAGAAGCAGGTTCAGATTTGTAATGATTTTTGTCATATACACCTGAAACGTTGGGAAGTAGTTGTCATATGAATCCTCATAAAACTCAGCGTCTCCTGGTTGAACTTTGCCTGAGTCTTCAGGACTAGTGGTCAGAGTGTAAACCTGCTCTGGTTGGAGTTTACAGTCAGAGGACGTCTCTATGTAGATCTCATCTCCCACTAACATCTTCCTGGTTCGCTGAACGTCACGAAGGGAAACATTCTTTGGAAGCAGCAACACGTTTAGCACAGATTCATCATCAGGATCAGGTGAAGGCCTGAAGAAGAGCAACACCAAGGCTCAGACCGGATCAGGAGGGGAGTCCTTATCTTTGACGTTACCCACAGGAGAGAAGCCTGTGATGCTGATGACCACATGGGTTTCTGTTATCTTCTGTGGACGGATAAACTGGACGCTCCCGTCATCTTCCACATGAGCGACTGACAGGAAGTCCCACCCACCTGTGGGGCAGAGCTCACAGTGTGGGAGATGAAGCTGAACCACCGACTTATCCACACATGTGATGTCAAACAGGGGTCCTGCAGGCTTCTTGTGATACTGGTCCAGCATCCTGCGGTCCCAGGGGACTGTCCTGTAGACCACGACCCCGTCTGTCTCCATGCCAAACACCAGGCCCGTCACACTGCACTGGTACAGACCTGGACACGAGGACTGGAACCTGTAGGCTTCATCCATTTCACCCACAGTCACAGGTGTGAACTCCTTAAAGCTGCT
The DNA here is from genome assembly GCF_902148855.1 of Sphaeramia orbicularis. NCBI lineage: Eukaryota > Metazoa > Chordata > Actinopteri > Kurtiformes > Apogonidae > Sphaeramia > Sphaeramia orbicularis. The sequence continues at coordinate 41,442,377 of NC_043976.1, read as the reverse complement.
GTTCGACACCATGGAAGGTAAACCGAGCCTTCGTCTCAGGTTCTCCTCCATGTGGTGGTTTTCAATCATGGAGGGAACACTGACACAAGAAGACACATGTTTGTCTCCTGGACTTGGACCCGGACCTGAGGAGGGGTTTATGTGGTGAAGAGATGATAATGGGCTGTAAGATAAAGACTTGTGCTCAGCAGCGCCATCACTCTCAGGCTGTTCAAGTGAGCAAGTGGCCCTAAGACAGAAGATTCCCGTCTCAACTACAGCCCCCTTTCCTCCTACTTCGACTACTGGTTTCCGACCATGACCTGAGGAGGCGTTTATGTGGTGCAGTTGGGCTGGTGGATGAGTGGGTGAGTTCTGCGCCTCAGTCACGTGTGGTTTACCAACACTTTTATTTTGTTGGTCTATCTGAGGTTCAGTGGGATTGTGCAACAGGACTCTGGTTTGGTGATACCTCCCATAAGGAACTGGTGAGGAAATGGACGGATGAACTGTGAAAGTGTCCACAGATCTATAGGCATCATTAGTGTGTTTCCTCTGTGGATGGGAGGGGGTTATGAGTGATACAAAGTCAAAGATGCACTCATCTTCATTCAGCAGCATAATCTGATTTACAGTTGGAATGTCGAAGTCAAGGCAGGAGGGAAGCTTGAGTCTCATGGTGGTGTCAGGGGGAGGGGGGTCATTTCTGTGGATCCTGAACAGAGTGGTCCAGATCCTTCTGGTTACTCTCCTGAAACATGTCGCTGGTGTTTGCATCCTTTCATCGTCTCCAGCTGAACTCACTGAGCTGCCTTCATCCATGTTGTTCTCAGCCTGTGCAGTAGACATGGAGCCGTGCTACAACCCAGTTTGACCCACTAAGAACTGATAAAATCCACTACGACCTGGTATGACCCAGTATGTTGATGGGGTTCATTTGGCTCATACTAGAGTTTTTTCCTCATTTTGCCTCTAGACCCAGCTTTCATTTCTTTTCATACCTCATCCTTAAATGATTATATATTCAACCTGGAAAAAAGCAGAGGAAGGAAGAGTCAAATCTAAATAATGTATTTGAGACATTTATGATTCCACCATCAGTGACTGTATTTACATTTGCAGAAGTATCTGTTTTTCATTGTATTAGGGATATGGTTTATAAAGTAACCTGGATATTCACACTAGTATAGAAGTTACTCAAACATTAACTTGGATAAGAGACACTTAATAGTAGATGATTACATTCTCTTCAGGGTTCTCACTAGGATTTTTTCACAGCGTAGGGGCACCATGTACCGCATACATGGTGTGAGTTTTGTAGGGGGGTCCGGGGGCATCCTCCCCTGGAAAATTCAGAAATTTACAACTCTCTGAAACACTATTTCCTGCATTTTGAGCGGCAAATTTTGAGGAATGAAGCCAAGTTTTTGTCTTTGTTACAACAATGATTAAAAGCAAAAACTGTTTGTTTGTTTTTTCAGTTTGTGAATGGTAATTATTGATGGGAATTACTCCATATGGGAACTTGACACAAATTTATACTCAGAGACAATATACAAGAAGAAATAACGTTTTATTCCAAAGACACAAAAAAGGCACACAAAGGGGTGTTGATTATATTGTTCTCATTTCCTGTCTGCTGCGCTTTGCACCGAGACAAAGGAATATATTTTTTCCAATTCAAATCTCATACGGCTACACAATTTTGGCAAAAAATGAAAACCCAATTTTTCCCTCTAAAAACTCGATTTTGGGGTAAAATTAAAAAAGACAACACAAAACCTCAAATCTGTGATGGTATCACGTGACGGCCCCACAGAAGTATTTATTTATTTATTTAATTTTATTTATTCATTAAATCTTTATTGAATGAAGTAGAGTATACAAACAATGCATACAACAAGAAAATAACATAACAACTTTGCCAGGGGGAATACACTACAATACAATGCCCAATTCAGAGCAAATACTGATTTTCGAGCCTTAATGTTTCCAGATTTAGCTGACAACTTTGAATAAAGTTCAACATCGTTCAAAAAATAAGTAATATTTGGTTTTATGTTACAGAACTTACATTTGTGAATGAAAAATTTAGCAAGTAAGAGAAATAAATTTTCTTTCTTTCTTTTTCTTTCTTTCTTTTTGGGGTATCTGGGCCCACAGAAGTGATACCACTGTAAGACAGGCATCAGTCATGTGTGTGTGTGTGTGTGTGTGTGTGTGTGTGTGTGTGTGTGCATGTGTGTGTGTGTGTGCGCATGTGTGTGTGTGTGTGTGTGTGTGTGTGTGTGTGTGTGTGTGTGCGTGGACCACGTAATATGAGTGATCCTCATGCAGTTCTATTTAAACTGGAGGATCCGTGCGTGGAACAGACCGACCCAGGACACACTGGAGGGGTTCTACCTGTGGGGCTGGTGCATGTGTGTGGGCAGTGGGCTGTGGGCTCCTCTGCTGAGGCTGATGACCCCGTGACCCGGATCGGCAGAAGACAGAACTGTACGGATCTGGGACAACAGAGGGTGAGTGATCCTCATACAGTTCTATTTCAACTGTGGGATCCGTGCCTGAAACCACGGCTTACATTGGCATCACTACTGCGGGTTCATGAACAGATTTAAAGTCCGTGGTCATTACACAGACATGTGTGACAGACCACCGGCACAGAAAGAGGAAGAGCCTACGGTAGCCGTGGGCGCGCGGCCCGGAGGCGCGCGACCGGGAGAGAGAGAGATGAAATTGATTTGACGATTTCCCTTTTTTAAAAATCGTCCTAATTAAAAAAAAATCCGACTTCGATTTAAAATCGATTAATCGTGCAGCCCTAAAATCTACTTATCATTACGGTGGACGATCACACACACACACACACTAAAACAAAACCACTGGTTTGAAGACAGCATCGGGAGTCCCGACATTCAATGAGGCCAGCGAGAACCCTGCTCTTATATGAAGTCCTGTGCATACGTGTCTTTGAACAGTTCAATTAAATCCTTGTTTCCTCATTCAGTTTCCCCTGTAAAATATTTTAAGTTCTAATGGAAATCATTGAAACTCTGAGCCCATACATCAGACCAGTTCAAACCACTGTGTCTCTGAACCCGTGTGTAGTTCTTATTAACAGTTCATTCGTTTCTGATTAATCGGTCAGACTCACCTGTGGATCCGCTCGGACTGTTTACCTGAATTCCACGGAAGGTTGCAGGTTTTAGTTTTCAGTTTGTCCTCTACTTTCGTTTCATTCAAATGATGCTTAACAAGTTTGCTTTAATCACGGCAGAAAATGACCCTATTCAGTAAAAGTTCATAATACATTTATAGAAAAAGCTTCATTTTCCATTTGAGGAAAAGTAGTTTTCACGTCTTGCTCGATCCAGTTTTACATCTAAAAAAATGAGAAGTACAAAATAAAAAAATCGAATTAAAGTTTGTGATTAAAAAAATAAAAATAATCATCCTATAAACGTAAGCTTTCGGCGTCACTGTTATTTGTTGTTTTGTTTTTTTATGTATCAAATTTTCGATGAAACTATGGAAAGACTGGAAAGAAAACCCGGATTTTTTTATTTTTTTTTACGGTTTACTTCCTACTTGGGTGACTTCTGATTAGCTGATGGAGCTGCTGCTCACCGCCTCCTGTAGTCATAGCGTTCAGTGATTGGCGGATAGGCCACGGTCAGCGTTTCATCTGGTTTCTTTAAGACGCCAATGTATAGAAAACAGTTGGACAATAATGTTCTGATTTTACAGATTGGAAAAGCAGAATGACCCAGCTAATGTTAACTAACTATTGCTCATTTTAGTTCCTTCTATGAAGTCAGTTTTTAACTTGTATTTTTTTTTATTACAAATGAGATCTTGAGATGAATAAAAACATGAAGTAAAAAAAAAAAAAAAAATATATATATATATATATATATATATATATAAGTCACAGTAAAATGAGATAAGTAATGTAGAAAGAGCTGAAGCTATTGATGAGTTTTGTAACTGATTTATCCATCGATTACAGAACAGAATAACTGAATAAACTTTATTTTCATTGCAAAACACCTTTGTACAGTGCAACAAAATTGGTTTTACATTCTGTAAGGTGCTCAAGATGCACACATCAATTATACTTTCAAGAATAAAACTAAGTGTAAAACAGACAAGTAAAAAAGACAATGTAAGTGTGAAAAGCAGTCAAGTAAAAAATGATTGTAAAAACATTTTGTACATATCTGCCATAAAAAATGACACACACACACTAAGGGCTACTCTCTTTCATATATATATATATATATATGGTCACAGTATCAACTTCTGTACAGTTATCGTAACATTTTTTGTGCAGTTGTGGACGACAGCCTTTGAAACAAAGGGCTTCAGATCTGACACGTCTGGATTTTCTTGCAGAAAAAATCAAATTTAACGCCTGCTTTGAAATCTCGTAGTTTATGTTTATTGATACAAAACAATTTAGGCTGTAGATCTCAGGTTTTGATCAGCTTCTACTTCTACTGTCATGAACAACTGTCATGAGAAGAATGAGAGAAATTCTGAGGAATACTCACATATTTGGATAAATTTGCCTAAGTTTTTTTTTCTTGTAAAAAAAAAAAAAAAAAAAAAAGTCAGGAGATCCACGTTGAACAAGTATTATTGCTCTTCCAATAAAACTCACTGAATGAGACAAAGAGTAAAACGATCACATCATGAAGAGATGATGATGAATGTCGTTTTATCTTTGCTGTTTTCAGATCATAACTTGGTTTTATATGAATGAACATTCTGCTGTCAGTTAATCCACTGTTCTGTGTTACACTGAATGGTAATTATGCATTTGATTTGTAATGAACTTTACATCTGGGATAGACAGATCTCCATATGCTCCTAGAAAGAATGTCAAAATCAGCACAGTAAAACCAATAAAACCATAAAACAAGATTAAAACAATAAAACTAGTTAAAAGCAGAAAATTTAAGACTGTCAATATGATCACTGAAAGAGAAAAGTTTTTTTTACAGCTTTTTGAAGGATTATAGTCTGTGGAGTCCTCAGATGATCATTCCAGACACGTGGAGCTGCTGCCTGAAAAACTCACTTTCCCATAATGCAGTTTGATTCTTCGAGATGAAGATGATGAGTACAAACAGAATGGGTGAGGACTGACCAGGTCCTTTAGATCATCTGGGCCATGGCCATGAATGAACTGATGAGGGAAAAGTTTATATTCTATTCCAGCACTGTCAAAAATATGGCCCGTGGACCAAAACTAGGTCCAACTGGATCCAACTGGGTCCAACTGGGTCCAAGTGGGTCTGTGGGCTGAATTTGTGAAATAAAAAAATTACACTGAAGACATTATCAAGGATGTCCAAATCATTTTAGTTTAGGTTCTACAAACAGAATAAATGAGGTGGGGGTGGGGGTGGGCTGATGTGCTCATGCTTCCACGCCCCCATCAGGATCCTGACAGTGTATTTGTGGATATACTGGAGCTTTTGGAAACTCCTGACATGATGTTGATTATTACAGTAAACCAGCCTGGAGGAGATAAGGACAGGGACAGGTGGGGGTCAAATCTGACCCCTAAGCTGGTAACAGAGGAAGAGAGGGAGATGTTATGGGCAGAGGAAGTGCTGGTGATGCCAGGATGGATTTGAGTGGATGTGGAGTGTCAACGAGGATGGCTTCAGTTTTGGAGCTGTTCAGCTGAAGGACGTTGTGTTCCATCCACTTTCATTGGAGTAAAATGATTTCGAGTGGAAACAAAAGGTTGCGTCCACTGCCCTTTTTTTTAATTGAGTGTGACACCAGCACTGAAGGCCACCCCCCCCACATGGTCTACGGCTTTCTCCAACTCTACTTGACTGGTGTGGGCATGCACATATAGAACCTCATCTATGCCCTCAACCGTAGAACATCTTTGTTTCGGGTTCAACAGCTGGATCATAATGTTTCTGTATATCTTTTATTCACTGGGTAGTTTTGAAGGCAGAGTGTTTTCACACCGCAGACAACAACGCTTCTGTTTACCAAAAGGTCGTGAATACATGATGGTCCCAGTTCTTCAAATGGGCTTTAGTTCAAATCCAGATCATCACAGAGGTAAGGGTCAAGCTCACGGAGGAACTCAATCATCTCTGAACTTGCCTTTTTACCTTTCCTCCTCACTGTGTCGATGACAAAACGAGCTTTGTCTGCTCGGGTCTGCATCCCCTTCACTTCGTCCATCTCAGCATCAGATACCACCCCTTTCTCCAGCAGTTTGTCCAGAAGACTTTTAAGATTCGGTTCTGATACCCCATGGATGAAGCCGCTCAAAACATCCAACAGCCTCTGGTTTGGTGTTAGATTCACAGATCTGGATCTGGAAGATGCGTTTACTCCAGTGGGTGAAAGACAAACTCTTCTTTGCCAGACACTGTGGGAGCTGTGTTTGTCCTTTAAAACCAGCTTCAAATGTTTCACGCCCGTGTTCAAAAACACCTGAAATTTTGGGATGTAGTTGTCGTATGAATCCTCATCAAACTCAGCGTCTCCTGGTTGAACTTCTGAGTCTTCAGGACTAGTGGTCAGAGTGTAAACCTGCTCTGGTTGGAGTTTACAGTCAGAGGACGTCTCTATGTAGATCTCGTCTCCCACTAACGCCTTCCTGGTTCGCTGAACGTCACGAAGGGAAACATTCTTTGGAAGCAGCAACACGTTTAGCACAGATTCATCATCAGGATCAGGTGAAGGCCTGAAGAAGAGCAACACCAAGGCTTGGACTGGAACAAGAGGGGAGTCCTTATCTTTGACGTTACCCACAGGAGAGAAGCCTGTGATGCTGATGACCACATGGGTTTCTGTTATCTTCTGTGGACGGATAAACTGGACGCTCCCGTCATCTTCCACATGAGCGACTGACAGGAAGTCCCACCCACCTGTGGGGCGGAGCTCACAGTGTGGGAGATGAAGCTGAACCACCGACTTATCCACACATGTGATGTCAAACAGGGGTCCTGCAGGCTTCTTGTGATACTGGTCCAGCATCCTGCGGTCCCAGGGGACCGTCCTGTAGACCACGACCCCGTCTGTCTCCATGCCAAACACCAGGCCCGTCACACTGCACTGGTACAGACCTGGACACGAGGACTGGAACCTGTAGGCTTCATCCATTTCACCCACAGTCACAGGTGTGAACTCCTTAAAGCTGCTGTTCAACACCATGGAAGGTAAACTGAGCGTTCGCCTCAGGTTCTCCTTCACGTGGTGGTTTTCAATCATGGAGGGAACACTGACACAACGAAACACATGTTTGTCTCCTGGACTTGGACCCGGACCTGAGGAGGGGTTTATGTGGTGAAGAGATGATAATGGGCTGTAAGATAAAGACTTGTGCTCAGCAGCGCCATCACTCTCAGACTGTTCAAGTGAGCAAGTGGCCCTAAGACAGAAGATTCCCGTCTCAACTACAGCCCCCTTTCCTCCTACTTTAACTACTGGTTTCCGACCATGACCTGAGGAGGCGTTTATGTGGTGCAGTTGGGCTGGTGGATGAGTGGGTGAGTTCTGCGCCTCAGTCACGTGTGGTTTACCAACACTTTTATTTTGTTGGTCTATCTGAGGTTCAGTGGGATTGTGCAACAGGACTCTGGTTTGATGATACCTCCCATAAGGAACTGGTGAGGAAATGGACGGATGAACTGTGAAAGTGTCCACAGATCTATAGGCATCATTAGTGTGTTTCCTCTGTGGATGGGAGGGGGTTATGAGTGATACAAAGTCAAAGATGCACTCATCTTCATTCAGCAGCATAATCTGATTTACAGTTGGAATGTCGAAGTCAAGGCAGGAGGGAAGCTTGAGTCTCATGGTGGTGTCAGGGGGAGGGGGGTCATTTCTGTGGATCCTGAACAGAGTGGTCCAGATCCTTCTGGTTACTCTCCTGAAACATGTCGCTGGTGTTTGCATCCTTTCATCGTCTCCAGCTGAACTCACTGAGCTGCCTTCATCCATGTTGTTCTCAGCCTGTGCAGTAGACATGGAGCCGTGCTACAACCCAGTTTGACCCACTAAGAACTGATAAAATCCACTACGACCTGGTATGACCCAGTATGTTGATGGGGTTCATTTGGCTCATACTAGAGTTTTTTCCTCATTTTGCCTCTAGACCCAGCTTTCATTTCTTTTCATACCTCATCCTTAAATGATTATATATTCAACCTGAAAAAAAGCAGAGGAAGGAAGAGTCAAATCTAAATAATGTATTTGAGACATTTATGATTCCACCATCAGTGACTGTATTTACATTTGCAGAAGTATCTGTTTATGGTTTATGGTTTATAAAGTAACCTGGATATTCACACTAGTATAGAAGTTACTCAAACATTAACTTGGATAAGAGACACTTAATAGTAGATGATTACATTCTCTTCAGGGTTCTCACTAGGATTTTTTCACAGCGTAGGGGCACCATGTACCGCATACATGGTGTGAGTTTTGTAGGGGGGTCCGGGGGCATCCTCCCCTGGAAAATTCAGAAATTTACAACTCTCTGAAACACTATTTCCTGCATTTTGAGCGGCAAATTTTGAGGAATGAAGCCAAGTTTTTGTCTTTGTTACAACAATGATTAAAAGCAAAAACTGTTTGTTTTTTTTTCAGTTTGTGAATGGTAATTATTGATGGGAATTACTCCATATGGGAACTTGACACAAATTTATACTCAGAGACAATATACAAGAAGAAATAACGTTTTATTCCAAAGACACAAAAAAGGCACACAAAGGGGTGTTGATTATATTGTTCTCATTTCCTGTCTGCTGCACTTTGCACCGAGACAAAGGAATATATTTTTTCCAATTCAAATCTCATACGGCTACACAATTTTGGCAAAAAATGAAAACCCAATTTTTCCCTCTAAAAACTCGATTTTGAGGTAAAATTACAAAAGACAACACACAACCTCAAATCTGTGATGGTATCACATGACGGCCCCACAGAAGTATTTATTTATTTATTTTATTTTATTTATTCATTAAAGGTCCCGTATTATGCAAATGTCACTTTGTGACAGTTTTCTTACAGTAGTGTGTGTTGCAGTAGCCTCATTATGAGGTTCGAATTTGAAAACTGTCTGTTTCCTCCCTGCCTTGCTACACCACAGTTTGTGAAAATGCCTGCTCAAATGGCCGAGTTTGAGTTGGGTCCGTTTATGACGACATAAGCGGATTTAACTCCTCCCCCTGACTGTGCCCCCACCCTGGCAAAGCGAGCCCCGCCCTGGCAAAGTACCACTTGGACAACAAACATGGCGAAGGCGAGACACGCAAGCTGTGGTGTTGTTGGCTGCACACACCAACACGATAGTTTATTTTTGCTCCCCACTTCGAGCCTCTCCGTAAAAAGTGTCTGGATTCTATCTGTGATGGTCATGGACCAAACAACATTCCCAAACGCTTGTATGTGTGTGCCCGGCATTTCACGGACGAGTGTTTTTCGAACATGGGCCCATACAGCTCCGGCTTAGCACAAAGACTCCGAATCAAGAAGGACGCAGTACCAACGCTTCGTGACCCAAGTACAAGTGTGGGAGATGTAAGTTCTGATCATTTGTTTGTATCTTTACTGCATAACCCTACATTACGGATAAGCTGGTGGTTGATGTGTACGTCTAACGTTAGCATGGCAGCTAACATAGCTCGGTTACTGCTGCTAACGTTTGCGTCCCCGTTAACATGCAAGAGCTGATAATATCCAGAGACATTCAACAGAACTCCTTTGAACACGGGCCTTTTGTGGTTAGCATCAGTATAGTTAGCATCAAGCTTGTTAGCAGCTGCCTGCATTAGTGGCGGCAGGCGTCTTTCCGTGTCAGGTCCACGTACCTGACACAACACCGCCGTTTTCCGTCGGGGCTCAATCACACTTCAAGGCAAAGAAAGCCAGTGTTTGGAAAGACGTTCTGTCTGAGACATGTGTATTGGAGACGAGAGAGCCATGGCTTCACAGTCAACATTAGCGCGTAGTACCGCTAGCGGAAGCCGCATCCTCTCCCAGAGAGGGGAGGGGGAGTGGGCGTGGACAGATGCGTTCGTTTGCGTACCCGGAAGCAGGCCCAGAAACAGCCTGTTCTGAGGAGGGCTGGGGAGAGGGACTCTTTCGACTGCTGAAACTCCGAACAAAGGATGATTTTGGGGCGAACAAATTTAAATACTATGTTTTGGGCTTCTGAGACCTATATGACGTGACTGAAAAATAGCATAATACGGGACCTTTAAATCTTTATTGAATGAAGTAGAGTATACAAACAATGCATACAACAAGAAAATAACATAACAAGTTTGCCAGGGGGAATACACTACAATACAATGCCCAATTCAGAGCAAATACTGATTTTCGAGCCTTAATGTTTCCAGATTTAGCTGACAACTTTGAATAAAGTTCAACATCGTTCAAAAAATAAGTAATATTTGGTTTTATGTTACAGAACTTACATTTGTGAATGAAAAATTTAGCAAGTAAGAGAAATAAATTTTCTTTCTTTCTTTTTTTCTTTCTTTCTTTTTGGGGTATCTGGGCCCACAGAAGTGATACCACTGTAAGACAGGCATCAGTCATGTGTGTGTGTGTGTGTGTGTGTGTGTGTGTGTGTGTGTGTGCGCATGTGTGTGTGTGTGTGCGCTGTGTGTGTGTGTGTGTGTGTGTGTGTGTGTGTGTGTGTGTGTGTGTGTGTGTGTGTGTGTGCGTGGACCACGTAATATGAGTGATCCTCATGCAGTTCTATTTAAACTGGAGGATCCGTGCGTGGAACAGACCGACCCAGGACACACTGGAGGGGTTCTACCTGTGGGGCTGGTGCATGTGTGTGGGCAGTGGGCTGTGGGCTCCTCTGCTGAGGCTGATGACCCCGTGACCCGGATCGGCAGAAGACAGAACTGTACGGATCTGGGACAACAGAGGGTGAGTGATCCTCATACAGTTCTATTTCAACTGTGGGATCCGTGCCTGAAACCACGGCTTACATTGGCATCACTACTGCGGGTTCATGAACAGATTTAAAGTCCGTGGTCATTACACAGACATGTGTGACAGACCACCGGCACAGAAAGAGGAAGAGCCTACGGTAGCCGTGGGCGCGCGGCCCGGAGGCGCGCGACCGGGAGAGAGAGAGATGAAATTGATTTGACGATTTCCCTTTTTTAAAAATCGTCCTAATTAAAAAAAAATCCGACTTCGATTTAAAATCGATTAATCGTGCAGCCCTAAAATCTACTTATCATTACGGTGGACGATCACACACACACACACACTAAAACAAAACCACTGGTTTGAAGACAGCATCGGGAGTCCCGACATTCAATGAGGCCAGCGAGAACCCTGCTCTTATATGAAGTCCTGTGCATACGTGTCTTTGAACAGTTCAATTAAATCCTTGTTTCCTCATTCAGTTTCCCCTGTAAAATATTTTAAGTTCTAATGGAAATCATTGAAACTCTGAGCCCATACATCAGACCAGTTCAAACCACTGTGTCTCTGAACCCGTGTGTAGTTCTTATTAACAGTTCATTCGTTTCTGATTAATCGGTCAGACTCACCTGTGGATCCGCTCGGACTGTTTACCTGAATTCCACGGAAGGTTGCAGGTTTTAGTTTTCAGTTTGTCCTCTACTTTCGTTTCATTCAAATGATGCTTAACAAGTTTGCTTTAATCACGGCAGAAAATGACCCTATTCAGTAAAAGTTCATAATACATTTATAGAAAAAGTTTCATTTTCCATTTCAGGAAAAGTAGTTTTCACGTCTTGCTCGATCCAGTTTTACATCTAAAAAAATGAGAAGTACAAAATAAAAAAATCGAATTAAAGTTTGTGATTATAAAAATAATCATCCTATAAACGTAAGCTTTCGGCGTCACTGTTATTTGTTGTTTTGTTTTTTTATGTATCAAATTTTCGATGAAATTATGGAAAGACTGGAAAGAAAACCCGGATATATATATATTTTTACGGTTTACTTCCTACTTGGGTGACTTCTGATTAGCTGATGGAGCTGCTGCTCACCGCCTCCTGTAGTCATAGCGTTCAGTGATTGGCGGATAGGCCACGGTCAGCGTTTCATCTGGTTTCTTTAAGACGCCAATGTATAGAAAACAGTTGGACAATAATGTTCTGATTTTACAGATTGGAAAAGCAGAATGACCCAGCTAATGTTAACTAACTATTGCTCATTTTAGTTTCTTCTATGAAGTCAGTTTTTAACTTGTATTTTTTTTATTACAAATGAGATCTTGAGATGAATAAAAACATGAATAAAAGTTTAAAAAAAAAAAAAATCTAAGTCACAGTAAAATGAGATAAGTAATGTAGAAAGAGCTGAAGCTATTGATGAGTTTTGTAACTGATTTATCCATCGATTACAGAACAGAATAACTGAATAAACTTTATTTTCATTGCAAAACACCTTTGTACAGTGCAACAAAATTGGTTTTACATTCTGTAAGGTGCTCAAGATGCACACATCAATTATACTTTCAAGAATAAAACTAAGTGTAAAACAGACAAGTAAAAAAGACAATGTAAGTGTGAAAAGCAGTCAAGTAAAAAATGATTGTAAAAACATTTTGTACATATCTGCCATAAAAAATGACACACACACACTAAGGGCTACTCTCTTTCATATATATATATATATATATGGTCACAGTATCAACTTCTGTACAGTTATCGTAACATTTTTTGTGCAGTTGTGGACGACAGCCTTTGAAACAAAGGGCTTCAGATCTGACACGTCTGGATTTTCTTGCAGAAAAAATCAAATTTAACGCCTGCTTTGAAATCTCGTAGTTTATGTTTATTGATACAAAACAATTTAGGCTGTAGATCTCAGGTTTTGATCAGCTTCTACTTCTACTGTCATGAACAACTGTCATGAGAAGAATGAGAGAAATTCTGAGGAATACTCACATATTTGGATAAATTTGCCTAAGTTTTTTTTTCTTGTAAAAAAAAAAAAAAAAAAAGTCAGGAGATCCACGTTGAACAAGTATTATTGCTCTTCCAATAAAACTCACTGAATGAGACAAAGAGTAAAACGATCACATCATGAAGAGATGATGATGAATGTCGTTTTATCTTTGCTGTTTTCAGATCATAACTTGGTTTTATATGAATGAACATTCTGCTGTCAGTTAATCCACTGTTCTGTGTTACACTGAATGGTAATTATGCATTTGATTTGTAATGAACTTTACATCTGGGATAGACAGATCTCCATGTGCTCCTAGAAAGAATGTCAAAATCAGCACAGTAAAACCAATAAAACCATAAAACAAGATTAAAACAATAAAACTAGTTAAAAGCAGAAAATTTAAGACTGTCAATATGATCACTGAAAGAGAAAAGTTTTTTTTACAGCTTTTTGAAGGATTATAGTCTGTGGAGTCCTCAGATGATCATTCCAGACACGTGGAGCTGCTGCCTGAAAAACTCACTTTCCCATAATGCAGTTTGATTCTTCGAGATGAAGATGATGAGTACAAACAGAATGGGTGAGGACTGACCAGGTCCTTTAGATCATCTGGGCCATGGCCATGAATGAACTGATGAGGGAAAAGTTTATATTCTATTCCAGCACTGTCAAAAATATGGCCCGTGGACCAAAACTAGGTCCAACTGGATCCAACTGGGTCCAACTGGGTCCAAGTGGGTCTGTGGGCTGAATTTGTGAAATAAAAAAATTACACTGAAGACATTATCAAGGATGTCCAAATCATTTTAGTTTAGGTTCTACAAACAGAATAAATGGGGTGGGGGTGGGCTGATGTGCTCATGCTTCCACACCCCCGTCAGGATCCTGACAGTGTATTTGTGGATATACTGGAGCTTCTGGAAACTCCTGACATGATGTTGATTATTACAGTAAACCAGCCTGGAGGAGATAAGGACAGGGACAGGTGGGGGTCAAATCTGACCCCTAAGCTGGTAACAGAGGAAGAGAGGGAGATGTTATGGGCAGAGGAAGTGCTGGTGATGCCAGGATGGATTTGAGAGGATGTGGAGTGTCAACGAGGATGGCTTCAGTTTTGGAGCTGTTCAGCTGAAGGACGTTGTGTTCCATCCACTTTCATTGGAGTAAAATGATTCCAAGTGGAAACAAAAGGTTGCGTCCACTGCCCTTTTTTTTAATTGAGTGTGACACCAGCACTGAAGGCCACCCCCTCCACATGGTCTACGGCTTTCTCCAACTCTACTTGACTGGTGTGGGCATGCACATATAGAACCTCATCTATGGCCTCAACCATAGAACATCTTTGTTTCGGGTTCAACAGCTGGATCATAATGTTTCTGTATATCTTTTATTCACTGGGTAGTTTTGAAGGCAGAGTGTTTTCACACTGCAGACAACAACGCTTCTGTTTACCAAAAGGTCGTGAATACATGATGGTCCCAGTTCTTCAAATGGGCTTTAGTTCAAGTCCAGATTTTCACAGAGGAAAGGGTCGAGCTCACAGAGGATCTCAATCATCTCTGAACTTGCATCTTCACCTTTCCTCCTCACTGTGTCGATGACTAAACGAGCTTTGTCTGCTCGGGTCTGCATCCCATTCACTTTGTCCATCTCAGCATCAGTTACCACCCTTTTCACCAGCAGTTTGTCCAAAAGACTTTTAAGAACCGGCTCTGATACCCCATCGATGAAGCCGCTCCGTACATCCAACAGCCTCTGGTTTGGTGTTAGATTCACAGATCTGGATCTGGAAGATGCGTTTACTCCAGTGGGTGAAAGACAAACACTTCTTTGCCAGACACTGTGGGAGCTGTGTTTGTCCTTTAAAACCAGCTTCAAATGTTTCACGCCCGTGTTCAAAAACACCTGAAACGTTGGGAAGTAGTTGTTGTATGAATCCTCATAAAACTCAGCGTCTCCTGGTTGAACTTCTGAGTCTTCAGGACTAGTGGTCAGAGTGTAAACCTGCTCTGGTTGGAGTTTACAGTGAGGGGACGTCTCTATGTAGATCTCGTCTCCCACTGACATCTTCCTGCTTCGTTGAACGTCACGAAGGGAAACATTCTTTGGAAGCAGCAACACGTTTAGCACAGATTCATCATCAGGATCAGGTGAAGGCCTGAAGAAGAGCAACACCAAGGCTCGGACCGGAACAAGAGGGGAGTCCTTATCTTTGACGTTACCCACAGGAGAGAAGCCTGTGACGCGGATGACCACATGGGTTTCTGTTATCTTCTGTGGACGGATAAACTGGACGCTCCCGTCGTCTTCCACATGAGCGACTGACAGGAAGTCCCACCCACCTGTGGGGCGGAGCTCACAGTGTGGAAGATGAAGCTGAACCACCGACTTATCCACACATGTGATGTCAAACAGGGGTCCTGCAGGCTTCTTGTGATACTGGTCCAGCATCCTGCGGTCCCAGGGGACAGTCCTGTAGACCACGACCCCGTCTGTCTCCATGCCAAACACCAGGCCCGTCACACTGCACTGGTACAGACCTGGACACGAGGACTGGAACCTGTAGGCTTCATCCATTTCACCCACAGTCACAGGTGTGAACTCCTTAAAGCTGCTGTTCAACACCATGGAAGGTAAACTGAGCGTTCGCCTCAGGTTCTCCTCCATGTGGTGGTTTTCAATCATGGAGGGAACACTGACACAACGAAACACATGTTTGTCTCCTGGACTTGGACCCGGACCTGACGAGGGGTTTATGTGGTGAAGAGATGATAATGGGCTGTAAGATAAAGATGATGATTGATTTCACAGTAAAACACAGTATACTTTGTGAACAGCAGTATGGATTCACACCTAATCAGACCACTACTTTAGCATTAGTTGACATACTGTAAATAAACTTTATGCTCCTGGGGTGTTCCTCGATTTAACCAAAGCCTTTGATACTGTGAATCATTAATTGTTCCTTCAAAAACTGTACAGATATGGAATTAGGGGCGTGGCTCTGTCATGGATCAGCAGTTATTTGGAGGAAAGATCTCACTATGTTTATATTAACAGCATTGACTCACAGCCACTGACAGTGACCTGTGGCCTCCCACAGGGGTCAGTATTGGGTCTTTTGTTGTTCAGTATCTATATGAATGATTTATGTTTAACTAGCCCGTGGTGTACCTAGCGGCATTGTACCCGTGGTGCCATTGTACGATAGCATGACAAGTAGAACTCGTCTGCCACCACTGTCCATTTGTAAACTACCATTTAATCGTGCATTGTGCAGGTAATAATTTGAGCCAACATGTGAGGCATGAAAGGAAGCGCATGTATTTGTTTGGCCTGTCAAGCATGATTAAATTCATCCAGCGGTAGTCAACTGCAGCCTTCACATTGCAGCATTGTCTGCTAGCAGTAGAAATTTCATGAATGGCAGCATAAACACTTCTGAAGATGGAGTATGGTGGCAGGGATGAAGAATTCAAAGTAGAGAGAGGCTAAAATCTCCCTGCATACCTCACAACATTTGAATACGGACATAAAATTATGCCTAGTAGATAGTCAGGTAATGTTTGTATTAATTTGGCAACTTTGGTGGCGATCAGGCCTTTGAAGGCTGAGGAAAATCCGTACAAACGCCCTCCAGTACTGCAACATTGATGGGACACAGAACGTGTATTATATAGTAGGAGAATTTCAAAATCTTTACAATTTATATTATTTGCAGACAACACAAATATTATTGGTGTTGGTAATAATTTAGAAACATTAATGGATCAAATGGCAAATAAATTAAAAGCACTAAAAACATGGTTTGAGCCAAACAAATTAACTTTAAATTGAAATAAAACCAAATTTATAATTTTTACAAATCATTGTGTTAATGTGGACATAAATCTACGTATGAATTAAAAAAGAGATTGAAAGGGTAAATGAAATCAAATTCCTTGGAATAACTATAGAAGAAGTTAAGTTGGAAGGTACATATAAACCACATTAAAGTTAAAATATTAAAATCATTAGGAATTATTTCTGAAGTCAAAGAATTCTTGAATTCATCTCCCTTCTATCTGGTGTACGGTTCTCTAGTTCTGCCCTGTATGACGTACTGCATGGAGGTGTGGAGGAATATTTATAAAACTAATACAAATCCAATCACCATTTTTCAGAAAAGGCCAAAATCAATGATCAGTACAGTGTCGTATAGGGAACGCATTCATCAGTTTATTATCAAGTTAAAAGCTTTAAAGTTTAGTGACTTAGTCCGCTTTAACTCATAAAGGCCCAGTGCTACTTCTGTGGCAGTTCCCAAATTATTTTTTCTATTTCTACCTTTCTTAACTGATTTATCACCATTTTATTAAATAATATTATCCACTGTATTTAGCATTTATTGGTGTAAATTATGTATTTTCCAATATTTAATTCACAGATCATGTAGATGTTCATGAAAACTCAGAGTAAATTCAAAGTTTATTATATCAAAACAGAAAAAACAAGAAAAAGTGACTTTTTCAGCAGATATTGCTAACTGAATGTAAAAAAAAAAAGAAGTGTTTCCATCCACTGTCATTGATCCAACTCCTTGGGTTTTACTGGTGAATCAATGTTGTAGAAGATTTCTATGTTTACTACGGATCCTCTGAATGTCCAAATGGGTCATATCTGATGACCATGAAAAGATGACAAACTGCATTTTAGATCAGTTATTTATATATATTGATACGATTAGTGGATCAGCAGGTATTAAACAGTTTAGATCTGGAGATGGTTTGTGTCGCTGGTGGCTACTTGGGTCTTTATGAGTTAAAACAGCACAATTTGTGTTTAAATAAATAAATAAATTGCCTGTTCATAGTATGAGCTTGTTTAAAATGTGGGAAAGTGTTTATAATTTCAGAGGAAGTCATGTGTTCAAAAAACCTCATGTTGGAACAAATATGAAGCAAGTTTTGTCGTTGTGTTGTTGGAGTAAATGTTTGGAACAAGTTCATTCCTGAGTTCAAAGACTGTACAAAGTTATTTATGTTTAAAACTGTTTAAATGAAATGTCATGAAAATATATCAAGAATGTGAACGTTCATTTTTTTCCACTCAAACTATTGAATTGTTTTTTGCTGTTGCTATTCTTACTAAGCTAAAGGCATTGGTATCTATTTTATTTCATTTTGTTTGGTGATATGAATCGGGGGTTTGACAGAATAAGCTTCGGCTTCAGCTGATTCCTTTACAGAGTCTTTAGTTTTTCAAACATTGTACCTGCACAAATGTAGAATGCTTGAAATGTCTGAATAAACACAACTGAACTGAAAAAAAAAATACAAAAAACAAAACTGAATAGTGAGTAAATCTATTTCCTGTCACGTCAGTGCCTGTGGATCACTTGGGTTAAACTGAAATGGTAACTGTTGAGTCTGTTACCTGAAGCAAAGTGTAGTTTTACTCATAATTTCCTAAATTTCCTCCTAAATGAAGCCACACTGTTGCATGTTTTGCCACTGGGTTCTGTGTTCTGGTTGTACAGTCATGTCAGTGCATACGCTCTATTCTGTTTTGTAAGATTTTCTTACCTGTATGAAGTGAGTCCAGACTCAGCTGATACTTCAGGTGTGAGCTCCTAGAATTGACAAAGGTCCAGTTTTAGTTCAGTCCATGTCCTGGTTCATGACTTTACCGTCGTTTGTCCAAATGGTTGACGTTTGTGTTTGTGTACCTCCCAGTTGGACGCTCCAGCCTGAGCCTCTGCGCAGACGAGCTGCTGCTTCTCTGGATCTTCAGAATTGGTGTGAGGGTCTCGGTCCACACAGTCCTCTACGCCGTCCTCAGACTCCTTCAGGTCTAAGTCTGAAGTGGACGGACCTGGTGGGTGAAGAGAGTCGGCAAACTCACTGGTGGACGTGGTTTCATCCCAGTGGGTGAAACCACATACAAAACATGCAACAGCTGAAGCTGAAGTGTGGGAAGATGATGTTGGTTTAACTGTCTGGATGACAAGATTTAGATGAATTCAAACATCCTGTAAGTACAGCTGCAGGACTCAGACACAGTGTCCACAATAGTGGCTAATTCTACAATGTATGTCTGTGCTCCTCTGAGGATTAAGGCATTTGGATTTTCATTCTTCTAAATGTGTGTTTTCTTTTACTTCCAAATCTTCTTACTGAATTTTCAACAAATGTTCAGGAATTGTGTATTTTTCCCACTCATACAAACTTGAACTAGTGAAACAAAACTACAGGCCCATTGGTGGGATTCTTCCAGCAGAGTCCACCCTGTGAGCCAGACTAGTCCTGGACTGTAGGTATGAAGCTGATCCACAGGCACAGTTTACAACAGTTGTCTTTAAATGTGGATGTTCTACTCACATGGTTCATGTCTGTCAGCTCCAGTTCTGTTGAAACAAACACAAATGCAGATCAAACAAGTGGTTCCGGGCACAACAAACCCCGCCCCTCGCATGTATTGGAGCTTATTTTGTCATCGATCCAGCTGATGTCATCATGTCTATATGTGTGCTAATGTCAGCATATCAATAATCTCTATATATGTGCCAAGTTTGAAGTAAATTGAAACAAAATTGATGTTTTTTTAGACATTTGAAATTTCGCCCATTATAAGTAAATGGGAGAAAAAAGAGATTTAAGAAAATTCATTAGAAATTTGAACTTTGACCTACTGTTCCCAATATGTGATGACATCTACTCTGGGTAACTGGCAATCTATAAACCCAATTTGGTCTGAATTCAACCAGTAGTTTTGCTGCTAGAGTGTTAACAAACAAACAAACAAACAAACTGAACCAAAAACAATACCCGTTGCCTCCCCTTTGGGGGGCGGGGTAATAAAGCCTTCTAAACATCTCACTGCATAAACCTGGATTTAAAGGTTAGAAGGAGAATTCAAGAATGAACCATTAAGGATTAAATGTGAATTCAACATGTGTTCCACAGCTCTGTTCATATGGTTTCAGATCTCTGGAGAAAACAACAGACTGAACATGTTATTTACTGTAAGGTATGAAATAAAGACACACAATGTTCTCCAACAGTGTCAGTGATAATGGTACCGTTTATCTGAGGGTCCAGGTTCACTGTCAGAGTCTGGAGGACGACCTTTGACCCCACAGCCAGACTCTGATGTGTCCTCCTCTGTCTCCACTCCATGACGCATCGGGATTCCAGTTAATATCGTATTGTCGGTCCTAGACATAAAACACACAGACTGTCATGTTTGATCACATGTGGGTTCGTCCCTTATCTCTGTCTGCTCTCGCTGCCCTTTAACAAAGGTTCCATCTCTTCATCCACATCAGATCTACTAAAATATCACCTGATTCCTGAATTCATTATCGATTTCCAAGTGGCTCCATCCTGTCATTACTCTGTTTTTTCCACCTTAAATCATCAGATTCATAAAATGTTCCAAACTGACCATCTCCAATACTTCATACTTTCAATAAATGACGTCAGTAAAATGCAACATTTCAGCCTCATATCATCATTAGTTTTTGAGACAGTGGGACTTTGAAAATGACAGTAAATGTAAAAACGTGCTACAGAAAATGATGCTAAATTCAGTCAAACTGTTGAACTATTGATAACAGATGGATACGACAGATGCATGATACAGATTTGTGATGGATCTTCAGTTCAGTACCTCTATATTTTACAGAAAACATGGTGTCATTGATGCACTGAAAACAAAGTTTGTTTAAAGACACCAGTTTCATATTTTCTGCATACATTAATACAAACATGCTCATTCCACTGATATAATTGTACATACTAGACCTTGTCACACATGAACATTATACAACTGAAAATAGGTGTAGTTTTTTCTTTCTTCTCCTTTTTAATGCCTCATCAATCAGACATTTTTATTTGTTGTAAAAATCTCATGTGATTCAGTATGGAGATCCACCAAGACAAAATCAGTGTGAAACCATCCATCTGTCATGAACATCTAAAAAGTAATGAAGTCCTGGAGTTAGTATCTTCACTCACATCACAAAAACTAAAAACTATGAAGACATCAGGATCAGATTTTGTCTGCCGTTTTCTGGAATATTAACATTATTTTATGAATGTATGAAGTAAATGGGAGATGGTCAGTTGGAAGGCTGGTGATTTCACATGGACTGAGCCCTTTCTCCATCTCCCAACGTTAAACATAGAATGATTTCAGTGGTTCTGATCAGATCACCTTATGCCTGTGAATACAATAAATACTCTCAAAGCATATTTGAATTTGACTGGATTCAGGTCTGAATGGAACATGTTAACTCTATAACAGTAACAGACAGTGAACTGACCATAGTGTCTCTAGTTTATAGTCTGGACTCTGCAGTAAATCCTCCAACAGCTTCACTCCTGAATCCTTCAGGTTGTTCCAACTCAGATCAAGTTCCGTCAGATGGAATGGATTGGACTTCACAGCTGAGGCCAGAGAAGAACAGCTGACATCTGACAAACTGCAGCGATCCAATCTGAATAAAGAAGAAATGAAATAGATTCAAATCTGTTAATAATCCAGTCAGATGTGTTCAGATTATGAATGTGTAATTTAAGATATAGAAAATAAAAATCATAAATGTAGGATATATAGGAATAATGTTTTCCTCAGTGATTATTCTTAATGTGAACTAAATTTAGACTATATTTATATAATGACTTCAGGTTTTTTTGTACTTGTGTATTTGGGTTTATTTGATAATATTTAGGAATCATAATCCTACAGGTTTTAACTCAGTAAAGTCAGTATAGACCAGCATACACCCATGAGAAATTATCTGTTGGTTCTACTGTTTCTATTGTTTCTTCTAAAGTATCTTCATAAAGAACCATTATTTCAACCCCAGAAGTTAAAAAGGAACAGTTCATATTGTTGAATCCTGGTGAAATGTGGCCGTTTGTCAAAAACATCATTTAATTTAACAACTCAAGCATAATTTCTCTAAGTACCAGGATTTGTTTTTAATGTTACCATTAACTTGAAATGAGTACGAAAGACAATAGATCATTTAGAATTTCAGAGTTATATAGTCAGTTATGTTTATTAGTTAATTAGTTATTACTGAAACCTATGAATTTTCCAATAGTAACAATAAAAACAACCTCAGAATCTGTAGTTTACAGTCTGGACTCTGAAGAAAATCACACAACAGCTTCACTCCTGAATCCTTCAGGTCGTTTTCACTCAGATCAAGTTCCATCAGATGGAATGGATTGGACTTCAGAGCTGAGGCCAGAGAAGAACAGCTGACATCTGACAAACCGCAGTGGTTCAATCTGAATAAAGAATAAATGAAATAGATTCAAATCTGTTCATAATCCAGTCAGATGTGTTCATCTTTTTTTTTTTTTTTTTTTAACAATTTTTATTTTTCAATTTTTAACAGTACAAAACAGAGTCCTCAAGTTGAGGAGTAGGAAAAAGAAAAAAAAAAAAAAAACAGATGAAAAGAACAGCCTGTGATGGTGTCAGAATATTAAGGTCCCTTAACAGATACATTTGTCTCTGAATGTCAGCCACTTTCCCCAGTTTTTCACAAAGAGATTTTCTTTTAACTTCAGTTTATATGTAAGATGTTCCATGACAAGTATATCATCTATGATTGAAATCCATTGTTTATAAGACGGAGCATCAGTCTTAAGCCAGTTCTTTGTTATAGCCTTCTTTCCGGCCACCAGAAGGATCTTGACAAGATATCTGTCTTCTTTATGTACCGATTCTTTCAAATGTCCAAGGTACAGAACAAGACAAGAATTTGGGTTTGCATATCCCAACACCTCACAGAGAGTTGAGTGAACCTTCCCCCAGAAGGGTTGGATATTTGAGCATTTCCAAAACAGATGTGTTCAGCTTTTAAATGTTCAGTCCAACATTACTATGTCCTAATCAATGAGTTTGACCTGTAATTAATCGAAAGATACTTTATAATTCAAATAAAACTAATGAATATTTCTACTTTATAAGTTTAATAAATATTAATTACATACAGTTCATATAATGCACATGTCAGTTAAGTGTAATTTACTCTTAAACATCTTTGATTTAATATTTTCAACAATATAATGATATTCTATATGATCATGATCCATCTTCATTTGGTTTATGATCTCCTTTTCACACAGACTGTAAAGATCCTGTCATTAAATAACAGCGCTGTGAAAACTTTCCTGTTTAGTTTCCATTCATTTTATATTGTGTGATTATCAGTGTATGAATAGTATTTAACAGTGTTGGATTATGAGCTGTTAGCATTAATGTTGTTGAGCTAATGGATTATTTCAGTCTGTGGATAGTGATTCTATAGCATCTATATATGGATAGAAAGATACAGTTGGATGAGATGAGAAAGGTTTAGAATGTCATGTGGATGAATGAATGTAGATTCATAACATGTAAATAAAATAATAATACACAAATATTCTATTTTCATGGGTGCCATCTGTCAGAACACAAACATCCAAACAGGTCCAATGGATAACAACCACATTTGGTGTTGTCATGTGACACTAGTGGACCGACCTGGAGGGAACCGTTACTGGTAGAAAACAAACAACCCTGTTCCTCAGGAATTTCATGTCATATGGAACTACATTACATGTCAAATTACAGTAGGTTAGAAACTCAACCCAGGATCTGGGAATCAAACAAGAATTTTACTGTCATTTGGAGTTCAAAAACTAAAACTGGACACATTTGGAAACTGAACACATTTCAGACAAACAGTTGGAGAGTGAACTGATACTAAATACAAGTGAACTCCTTCTACTAGTTATTTTATTTAGTCATTTCAAAGACCACATTGGACCAGTTTACACTGAATCTTTAGGATTCATTTCATCTTTATTAAGGTTGTTTTTCCTTTTCAAACAGGTGGAGGTCCCTCCTTTATGTTGGACATAAAACCAGTAACTAAGGCCAACCACCACACACTTCAGTCTGTCATTACTGAACCACTTTCATTGTGTGCTTGATGAATCCAATCATTGTGTTTGGTTATTACCAGGATTCCTGGAGTCACTCAAAGTCCTGCATCACAGACACACAAAGGAATTCAACCCATGGAATCAATCACATTATCAGCAAATTCCAGGTTTCATCAACTTTTGTGTATTCGGAGCTGAATTCAATTCTTATATACACCTTTAAACATTCCACGTAGAGGCTAGTGATGTGAAAATACATACATTCTATTTAGGTTAGGACTTCGCCTGCACACTGATAAGATTAGGGAGAGATCAGGGGGGTCAAACATGCGGCCCGTGGGCCAAAACCGGCCCACCAAAGGGTCCCATCCAGGCCATGGCATCAATTTACGAAATATAAAAATGACACTGAACATATAAAGAATCAAGGATGTTCAAATCCTTTTAGTTCAGGGGTCACATACAAACAGATTCAGTCTAAAGTGGGTCAGACCAGTAAAATACTATCAGAATAACAGAAAAATAAGGACAACCTCCAATTTGACTGTTTGTTTTATTTCTCAAAAATTTTAATGACATGAAAATGTTTCATGTACAAACTATCCTTTCACAAAAATGTGAATAACCTGAAAAATATGAACCTGAAATGTCTGAAGTGCAATTTTAACAATATTATTCCTATTAATACATGTTTTGTGTCTTTGTAGATCCACTGTGATCTGGAAGTTGTAATGCACATGTGGAAATGATCAACTCAGACAGAATATTGGGAAAATTGCACTTATTTTTCTTCATACATTTCAGGTTGTTTGTGGTCGTTGATTTTATTGACATTATTTTCAAGGATACGTTGTAGATGTGAACATTTTCATCATGTAATTGGACTGTTTTCACTCTTCTTCTTGTACTGGTCTGGTCCACTTGAGATCATATTGGGCTGAATGTGGAACTGAACTAAAATGAGTTTGAAAACTCTGCTCCACATTATGTGGCTGTTATTCATAGAAAGGACATTCACTGATGTTGGTTTTTCTTCTGCTGTGCTTTACACTTCATTTCCATTACCTCTCAGGTCCCTCTCCAACTGTCTATGGTGAAGCTTCAGTTCTTGATGGTTTTTAACGTTACTGGCTCAAAAAAACACAATGACTTGAAGCTCATTGTCAGTAAAGTGGTCTGAGAGGACATCAGACTTCATCTACAGTGGCTTCACTTTTCTACAACACTATGAACAGCAGCAGGTTCATCTATATCTACAATTACAGTCTTTAGATTTGGACTGAGAGGAGAGGGCGAGGAAGGAGTGGACGCTCAAATTCAGACATTATTTTTTGTCGGATTTCATTTGACTTCAGTGTTAATGACACAAACCCAATGACTTTATAAAAACCACAATCAGACTGGATTTGGTTTTGGTTGATGTTGTCCATGTAGGTCTGGGTAATATGACCAAAAATATTACAAATGATAAACATTTACAAATCAAGTTACACACATGATTGTTATGATAAATGTCAAATCCTTATTCATTCCCAGTTTAAAGTACGATTTTTGGTCCTGAGTTAAAAATGAACACACTTGATGGTTATCTGTGGTTTTAAATGATGGATAAAAATATAAATGTAATAAAAGTGATGCAATAAAATGAAACGCCATAAAATAAATAACTGAAAAAACATGAAAGTAACACAACGTTAGAGACAAAAATATCTTCAAATACACAAAGACACACAACACAGCTGCTATAACACTATATCAGAGCAGAATGGGACAACATTCATGTCCCCAAACTCCATCCACTGGTGTCCTCAGTTACAGACTGTTGTTAAAGAAGAGGAGATGGTCCACAGTGGGAAACATGGACCTGGAACAACTTTACACACACGTCTGACTGACATCAAGGTCAATATTACATTTGGAACTTTTTCCTTAAAATGCTTCATTTTCTCACTTTAAACATTTGTTTTCTGTGTTCGATTGTGAATAAAATGTGGGTTCAGAAGGTTTACATTGTATTCTGTTTGGAATTATGTTTAAAATAATGTCTTTTTAAAAAAAAATATTGGGGCTGTGGATTAAAAATGGAACATTGAACCATTTTGTTAAAACAACAGTGAACCAACCTCAGAATCTGTAGTTTACAGTCTGGATTCTGAAGAAAATCACACAACAGCTTCACTCCTGAATCCTTCAGGTCGTTCAAACTCAGATCAAGTTCCATCAGATGGAATGGATTGGACTTCAGAGCTGAGGCCAGAGAAGAACAGCTGACATCTGACAAATGGCAGCAATAACACCTGAATAAAGAATAAATGAAATAGATTCAAATCTGTTCATAATCCAGTCAGATGTGTTCAGGTTTTAAATGTTCAGTCCAACATTACTATGTCCTAATCAATGAGTTCGACCTGTAATTAATCTACAGATACTTCATAATTCAAATAAAACTAATGAATATTTCTACTTTATTAGTTTAATAAATATTAATTAAATACAGTTCGTATAATCCACATGTCAGTTTAGTGTAATTTACTCTTAAGCATATTTGATTTCATTTTTTCAACAATATAATGATATTCTATATGATCATGATCCATCTTCATTTGGTTTATGATCTCCTTTTCAGACAGACTGTAAAGATCCTGTCATTAAATAACAGCGCTGTGAAAACTTTCCTGTTTAGTTTCCATTCATTTTATATTGTGTGATTATCAGTGTATGAATAGTATTTAACAGTGTTGGATTATGAGCTGTTAGCATTAATGTTGTTGAGCTAATGGATTATTTCAGTCTGTGGATAGTGATTCTATAGCATCTATATATGGATAGAAAGATACAGTTGGATGAGATGATAAAGGTTTAGAATGTCATGTGGATGAATGAATGTAGATTCATAACATGTAAATAAAATAATAATACACAAATATTCTATTTTCATGGGTGCCATCTGTCAGAACATAAACATCCAAACAGGTCCAATGGATAACAACCACATTTGGTGTTGTCATGTGACACTAGTGGACCGACCTGGAGGGAACCGTTACTGGTAGAAAACAAACAACCCTGTTCCTCAGGAATTTCATGTCATATGGAACTACATTACATGTCAAATTACAGTAGGTTAGAAACTCAACCCAGGATCTGGGAATCAACCAAGAATTTTACTGTCATTTGGAGTTCAAAAACTAAAACTGGACACATTTGGAAACTGAACACATTTCAGACAAACAGTTGGAGAGTGAACTGATACTAAATAGAAGTGAACTCCTTCTACTAGTTATTTTATTTAGTCATTTCAAAGACCACATTGGACCAGTTTACACTGAATCTTTAGGATTCATTTCATCTTTATTAAGGTTGTTTTTCCTTTTCAAACAGGTGGAGGTCCCTCCTTTATGTTGGACATAAAACCAGTAACTAAGGCCAACCACCACACACTTCAGTCTGTCATTACTGAACCACTTTCATTGTGTGCTTGATGAATCCAATCATTGTGTTTGGTTATTACCAGGATTCCTGGAGTCACTCAAAGTCCTGCATCACAGACACACAAAGGAATTCAACCCATGGAATCAATCACATTATCAGCAAATTCCAGGTTTCATCAACTTTTGTGTATTCGGAGCTGAATTCAGTTCTTATATACACCTTTAAACATTCCACGTAGAGGCTAGTGATGTGAAAATACATACATTCTATTTAGGTTAGGACTTCGCCTGCACACTGATAAGATTAGGGAGAGATCAGGGGGTCAAACATACGGCCCGTGGGCCAAAACCGGCCCACCAAAGGGTCCCATTCAGGCCATGGCATCAATTTATGAAATATAAAAATGACACTGAACATATAAAGAATCAAGGATGTTCAAATCCTTTTAGTTCAGGGGTCACATACAAACAGATTCAGTCTAAAGTGGGTCAGACCAGTAAAATACTATCAGAATAACAGAAAAATAAGGACAACCTCCAATTTGTCTCTTTGTTTTATTTCTCAAAATTTTAATGACATGAAAATGTTTCATGTACAAACTATCCTTTCACAAAAATGTGAATAACCTGAAAAATATGAACCTGAAATGTCTGAAGTGCAATTTTAACAATATTATTCCTATTAATACATGTTTTGTGTCTTTGTAGATCCACTGTGATCTGGAAGTTGTAATGCACATGTGGAAATGATCAACTCAGACACAATATTGGGAAAATTGCACTTATTTTTCTTCATACATTTCAGGTTGTTTGTGGTTGTTGATTTTATTGACATTATTTTCAAGGATACGTTGTAGATGTGAACATTTTCATCATGTAATTGGACTTTTTTCACTCTTCTTCTTGTACTGGTCTGGTCCACTTGAGATCATATTGGGCTGAATGTGGAACTGAACTAAAATGAGTTTGAAAACTCTGCTCCACATTATGTGGCTGTTATTCATAGAAAGGACATTCACTGATGTTGGTTTTTCTTCTGCTGTGCTTTACACTTCATTTCCATTACCTCTCAGGTCACTCTCCAACTGTCTATGGTGAAGTTTCAGTTCTTGATGGTTTTTAACGTTACTGGCTCAAAAAAACACAATGACTTGAAGCTCATTGTCAGTAAAGTGGTCTGAGAGGACATCAGACTTCATCTACAGTGGCTTCACTTTTCTACAACACTATGAACAGCAGCAGGTTCATCTATATCTACAATTACAGGCTTTAGATTTGGACTGAGAGGAGAGGGCGAGGAAGGAGTGGACGCTCAAATTCAGACATTATTTTTTGTCGGATTTCATTTGACTTCAGTGTTAATGACACAAACCCAATGACTTTAGAAAAACCACAATCAGACTGGATTTGGTTTTGGTTGATGTTGTCCATGTAGGTCTGGGTAATATGACCAAAAATATTACAAATGATAAACATTTACAAATCAAGTTACACACATGATTATTATGATAAATGTCAAATCCTTATTCATTCCCAGTTTAAAGTACGATTTTTGGTCCTGAGTTAAAAATGAACACACTTGATGGTTATTTGTGGTTTTAAATAATGAATAAAAATAGAAATATAATAATAATGATGTAATAAAATGAAACGCCATAAAATAAATAACTGAAAAAACATGAAAGTAACACAACGTTAGAGACAAAAATATCTTCAAATACACAAAGACACACAACACAGCTGCTATAACACTATATCAGAGCAGAATGGGACAACATTCATGTCCCCAAACTCCATCCACTGGTGTCCTCAGTTACAGACTGTTGTTAAAGAAGAGGAGATGGTCCACAGTGGGAAACATGGACCTGGAACAACTTTACACACACGTCTGACTGACATCAAGGTCAATATTACATTTGGAATTTTTTCCTTAAAATGCTTCATTTTCTCACTTTAAACATTTGTTTTCTGTGTTCGATTGTGAATAAAATGTGGGTTCAGAAGGTTTACATTGTATTCTGTTTGGAATTATGTTTAAAATAATGTCTTTTTAAAAAAAAATATTGGGGCTGTGGATTAAAAATGGAACATTGAACCATTTTGTTAAAACAACAGTGAACCAACCTCAGAATCTGTAGTTTACAGTCTGGATTCTGAAGAAAATCACACAACAGCTTCACTCCTGAATCCTTCAGGTCGTTCAAACTCAGATCAAGTTCCGTCAGATGGAATGGATTGGACTTCAGAGCTGAGGCCAGAGAAGAACAGCTGACATCTGACAAATGGCAGCAATAACACCTGAATAAAGAATAAATGAAATAGATTCAAATCTGTTCATAATCCAGTCAGATGTGTTCAGGTTTTAAATGTTCAGTCCAACATTACTATGTCCTAATCAATGAGTTCGACCTGTAATTAATCTACAGATACTTTATAATTCAAATAAAACTAATGAATATTTGTACTTTATTAGTTTAATAAATATTAATTAAATACAGTTCGTATAATCCACATGTCAGTTTAGTGTAATTTACTCTTAAGCATATTTGATTTCATTTTTTCAACAATATAATGATATTCTATATGATCATGATCCATCTTCATTTGGTTTATGATCTCCTTTTCAGACAGACTGTAAAGATCCTGACATTAAATAACAGCGCTGTGAAAACTTTCCTGTTTAGTTTCCATTCATTTTATATTGTGTGATTATCAGTGTATGAATAGTATTTAACAGTGTTGGATTATGAGCTGTTAGCATTAATGTTGTTGAGCTAATGGATTATTTCAGTCTGTGGATAGTGATTCTATAGCATCTATATATGGATAGAAAGATACAGTTGGATGAGATGATAAAGGTTTAGAATGTCATGTGGATGAATGAATGTAGATTCATAACATGTAAATAAAATAATAATACACAAATATTCTATTTTCATGGGTGCCATCTGTCAGAACATAAACATCCAAACAGGTCCAATGGCTAACAACCACATTTGGTGTTGTCATGTGACACTAGTGGACCGACCTGGAGGGAACCGTTACTGGTAGAAAACAAACAACCCTGTTCCTCAGGAATTTCATGTCATATGGAACTACATTACATGTCAAATTACAGTAGGTTAGAAACTCAACCCAGGATCTGGGAATCAACCAAGAATTTTACTGTCATTTGGAGTTCAAAAACTAAAACTGGACACATTTGGAAACTGAACACATTTCAGACAAACAGTTGGAGAGTGAACTGATACTAAATACAAGTGAACTCCTTCTACTAGTTATTTTATTTAGTCATTTCAAAGACCACATTGGACCAGTTTACACTGAATCTTTAGGATTCATTTCATCTTTATTAAGGTTGTTTTTCCTTTTCAAACAGGTGGAGGTCCCTCCTTTATGTTGGACATAAAACCAGTAACTAAGGCCAACCACCACACACTTCAGTCTGTCATTACTGAACCACTTTCATTGTGTGCTTGATGAATCCAATCATTGTGTTTGGTTATTACCAGGATTCCTGGAGTCACTCAAAGTCCTGCATCACAGACACACAAAGGAATTCAACCCATGGAATCAATCACATTATCAGCAAATTCCAGGTTTCATCAACTTTTGTGTATTCAGAGCTGAATTCAATTCTTATATACACCTGTAAACATTCCACGTAGAGGCTAGTGATGTGAAAATACATACATTCTATTTAGGTTAGGACTTCGCCTGCACACTGATAAGATTAGGGAGAGATCAGGGGGGTCAAACATGCGGCCCGTGGGCCAAAACCGGCCCACCAAAGGGTCCCATCCAGGCCATGGCATCAATTTATGAAATATAAAAATGACACTGAACATATAAAGAATCAAGGATGTTCAAATCCTTTTAGTTCAGGGGTCACATACAAACAGATTCAGTCTAAAGTGGGTCAGACCAGTAAAATACTATCAGAATAACAGAAAAATAAGGACAACCTCCAATTTGACTGTTTGTTTTATTTCTCAAAAATTTTAATGACATGAAAATGTTTCATGTACAAACTATCCTTTCACAAAAATGTGAATAACCTGAAAAATATGAACCTGAAATGTCTGAAGTGCAATTTTAACAATATTATTCCTATTAATACATGTGTTGTGTCTTTGTAGATCCACTGTGATCTGGAAGTTGTAATGCACATGTGGAAATGATCAACTCAGACAGAATATTGGGAAAATTGCACTTATTTTTCTTCATACATTTCAGGTTGTTTGTGGTTGTTGATTTTATTGACATTATTTTCAAGGATACGTTGTAGATGTGAACATTTTCATCATGTAATTGGACTTTTTTCACTCTTCTTCTTGTACTGGTCTGGTCCACTTGAGATCATATTGGGCTGAATGTGGAACTGAACTAAAATGAGTTTGAAAACTCTGCTCCACATTATGTGGCTGTTATTCATAGAAAGGACATTCACTGATGTTGGTTTTTCTTCTGCTGTGCTTTACACTTCATTTCCATTACCTCTCAGGTCACTCTCCAACTGTCTATGGTGAAGCTTCAGTTCTTGATGGTTTTTAACGTTACTGGCTCAAAAAAACACAATGACTTGAAGCTCATTGTCAGTAAAGTGGTCTGAGAGGACATCAGACTTCATCTACAGTGGCTTCACTTTTCTACAACACTATGAACAGCAGCAGGTTCATCTATATCTACAATTACAGTCTTTAGATTTGGACTGAGAGGAGAGGGCGAGGAAGGAGTGGACGCTCAAATTCAGACATTATTTTTTGTCGGATTTCATTTGACTTCAGTGTTAATGAGACAAACCCAATGACTTTAGAAAAAACACAATCAGACTGGATTTGGTTTTGGTTGATGTTGTCCATGTAGGTCTGGGTAATATGACCAAAAATATTACAAATGATAAACATTTACAAATCAAGTTACACACATGATTATTATGATAAATGTCAAATCCTTATTCATTCCCAATTTAAAGTACGATTTTTGGTCCTGAGTTAAAAATGAACACACTTGATGGTTATTTGTGGTTTTAAATGATGGATAAAAATATAAATGGAATAAAAATGATGCAATAAAATGAAATGGCATAAAATAAATAACTGAAAAAACATGAAAATAACACAACGTTAGAGACAAAAACATCTTCAAATACACAAAGACACACAACACAGCTGCTATAACACTATATCAGAGCAGAATGGGACAACATTCATGTCCCCAAACTCCATCCACTGGTGTCCTCAGTTACAGACTGTTGTTAAAGAAGAGGAGATGGTCCACAGTGGGAAACATGGACCTGGAACAACTTTACACACACGTCTGACTGACATCAAGGTCAATATTACATTTGGAACTTTTTCCTTAAAATGCTTCATTTTCTCACTTTAAACATTTGTTTTCTGTGTTCGATTGTGAATAAAATGTGGGTTCAGAAGGTTTACATTGTATTCTGTTTGGAATTATGTTTAAAACAATGTCTTTTTTATTTTACTTATTTATTTTTAATGGGGCTGTGGATTAAAAATGGAACATTTAATCATTTTGTTAAAACAACAGTGAACCAACCTCAGAATCTGTAGTTTACAGTCTGGACTCTGAAGAAAATCACACAACAGCTTCGCTCTTGAATCCTTCAGGTCGTTAAAACTTAGATCAAGTTCCGTCAGATGGAATGGATTGGACTTCAGAGCTGAGGCCAGAGAAGAACAGCTGACATCTGACAAATGGCAGCTATTCAATCTGAATAAAGAATAAATGAAATAGATTCAAATCTGTTCATAATCCAGTCAGATGTGTTCAGGTTTTAAATGTTCAGTCCAACATTACTATGTCCTAATCAGTGAGTTTGACCTGTAATTAATCGAAAGATACTTCATAATTCAAATAAAACTAATGAATATTTCTACTTTATTAGTTTAATAAATATAAATTAAATACAGTTCAAATAATGCACATGTCAGTTAAGTGTAATTTACTCTTAAGCATCTTTGATTTAATATTTCCAACAATATAATGATATTCTATATGATCATGATCCATCTTCATTTGGTTTATGATCTCCTTTTCAGACAGACTCTTTATATAGTTTCTATAGCGATTCTATAGCATCTATACATGTATAGAAAGATACAGTTTGATGATATGATATGGATGAACATACTTTAATGAGGTTTAAATAAATATGAGTGACATCTATGAAAACAAAACACATGTTTTTATTTGTTTACCAGTCTCCTCGGAAACAGAAAACAAAAGACAACTTGTTTTTTCAAAATGCTAGATTTATAAAACTAAAATGAAAACAAAAAAAAATTGTACAGATAAACATTACTATGTCTGATTTAATATGCTTCATATTAAAATTAATAACATAACTGTCTCTTTTTTTTCTTTTACTGTGGATCAGTCCAACATCATCATAACTGAATAATACAACGATCACTTTCAGGGGTGGAAGAAAAAATTGGTATGCTCTTTTATTTCTATATTCACATGGGTACTTCGCTCTGTTGTTTGTTTACGACAAAAGTAGTATTATGATACTGCAGGTCATACATGCAGTTTTTTTGAATTGATAACGCTGTTTTCTTAAACAACGGTTATTTCAAACATCCTAAAAGCACTTTTTACTGTCTGAAAGAGGCAGATATTAGTTTTTTTATTGGGATTGCACAAAAATAATGTTCTGATGTTGGATGATTCAGGGACTGAACACTATGCATTCTTTTCACAACTAATAGAAGATGAACAATGAAGCAGGATCTTAAACTGTAATGTCTGTAAAACATTATTTATTTGTATGGTTTCTTTGTACTGGTAAAGCCACATGTTAAAACTTTATTTATCCAAATCCTGCACTTTAACTGTTTAAAGAGGAAAGTTTTGTGATATAGCATTAGATCCTGTTCTGATCAAATAAAAATGTGTTTGGTATTTGTGCATATTTCTGGTGTAATTCAGTTTTTCCAGAAAATACTGTTAAAAAAAAAAAAAAACAGAAAAAAATAAAATAAAATAAATACATATATATATATATAGATAGATAGATAGATAGATAGATAGATAGATAGATAGATAGATATAGATATAGATATAGATATAGATATAGATATAGATAGATATAGATATAGATAGATAGATAGATAGATAGATAGATAGATAGATAGATAGATAGATAGATAGATAGATAGATAGATAGATAGATAGATAGATAGATATCAGCCTCAGTAATGTATGAATTATGGACAAACAGAACTGAATCTTCTATTGAAATAATAAAATGACATGTTTAACATTTACAACGGCTCAGACAAATGGAGAACAGTGAACGTCAGGATTTAAACAGAAAAAGACAAAAGATCTCATCAGCAGACACACATTGGACTGACCTCAGAGTCTCCAGTCTGCAGTTTGGACTCTCCAGTCCAGAACTTAGAACCTTCACATCTGGATCCTCCATGGTGTTGAAACTCAGGTTCAGTTCTGTGAGATGGGAAGGACTGGACTTCAGAGCTGAGGCCACGACTTCATAGTGAATGTCTGAGAGCCCACACCCAGAGAGACTGAAAAAGTAGATGTGATAGAAAATTTATTTTTCCTTCTCTGTGGTTCCGTGATCGATTCCTCATCAGGGTGATGAATCACTACACAGGTGAATAATGTTAATATTCACATCAGTACTTACTCAGCCTTTCTGCAGTTCCTCACAGCTGGAATTAGTCTACGTCGTCCTTCGACTGATGTGTTGTACTCATTCAGATCCAACTCATCCAGAACCTCCTCAGACATCTGCAGTACGTAGGCCAGAGCTGAACACTGGATCTCAGAGAGTATCTTCCATCGCCTGTTCTCTGACTTCAGGAACTCTTGGACCTCCTGTTGGACTGAGTGGTCGTTCATCTCCATCAGACAGTGGAAGATGTTGATGCTTCTGTCAGGAGAGTTATACTCAGTATTCATCTTCTTCAGGTTGTTGATGACTTTGTCTACGGTTTTTGAGCTGATCTCTGTTTGACCCAGCAGATCTCCAAGAAGTCTGTGGTTGGACTCCAGACAAAGACCATGAAGGAAACGAACAAACAGATCCAGGTGGCCATTTTTACTGGAGAGGGATTTTACCATGACCAAGCTGAGGAGGACATCGAATGTTGAATTATGGTCATACTCCTAAAAGACACAAAGGATATAAAAACATAAGGTTGAAAATATTAAGATAAGATCAATAAAATAATTAAAAATAAGTTTAATTTTTAACACTATGATTTAAATAGATACAATTTAATAAAGACTTCTTTTTTAAAAATCAATAAAATTAAATAATCAAATAAACCTCTTCTTTTCTCCTCAGACTCCTCGTCAGATGTTCCATTTTGATGTTGGCATTCTCCTCAGAAGAATCAATACCTTCTTCTTCTCTCCTCAGAAACCTCCTCAGTACTTCTGTGTTGTTGGTCAAACAGTGGTAGATGTAAACTGCTGCCAGAAACTCCTGAACACTCAGATGTACAAAGGTGTACAGTGGTTTCTGGAAGAGTCCACTCTCTCTTTTGAAGATCTCGGTACAAACTCCTGACTTCACCGAGGCCTCTGTGACGTCCAGACCACACTGCTCCAGGTCTTCTTGGTAGAACATGACGTTTCCTTTCTCCAGTTGTTCAAACGCCAGCCTCCCCAGCTTCAGAAGAACTTCCCTGTCAGCCTCCGTCAGCTCCATCTCACCTCCTTTTTCATACTTGTTCTTCTTCCTCTTTGTCTGGACCATGATGAAGTGTGAGTACAGGTTGGTCAGGGTCTTGGGCAGCTCTTCTCTCTGGTCTGAAGTCAACATGTGCTCCAGAACCATAGAACTGATCCAGCAGAAGACTGGGATTTGACACATGAGGTGGAGGCTCCTGGATGTCTTGATGTGTGAGATGATTTCGTTACACAGATCTTCATCACTGGATCTCCTCCTGAAGTACTCCTCCTTCTGGACGTCGGTGGTGAAGCCTCGGACTTCTGTTACCCTGTCCACACATGAAGGAGGGATCTGATTGGCTGCTGCAGGTCTGGAAGTTATCCAGATGAGAGCTGATGGAAGCAGGTTCCCCTTGATGAGGTTGGTCAACAGCACGTTGACTGGCTTCTTCTGAGTGACGTCTGAAACCACCTCACAGTCGTGGAAGTCCAGTGAAAGTCTGCTTTCATCCAGGCCGTCGAAGATGAACAGAAGTTTGCAGACACTGATCTGCTCTGCTGTGACCTTCTGTAATGTTGGATGGAAAACACGGAGCAGCGTCAGCAGACTGTACTGCTCATCTCTGACCAGGTTCAGCTCTCTGAAGGACAGCAGAACCACCAGACTGACGTCCTGGTTTTCTAAACCCTCTGCCCAGTCCAGAGTGAACTTCAGCACCGAGAAGGTTTTTCCAACTCCAGCGACGCCGTTGGTCAGAACCACTCTGATGGGGTTCTGCTGGTCAGGTAGGGCTTTGAAGATGTCCTGACACCTGATCGGTTTGTCTTGGATGGTCTTCTTCTTGGAAGCTGTCTCCAGCGTCTTCACCTCATGTTGGGTATTAACGTCTTCACTCTGTCCCTCTGTGATGTAGAGCTCAGTGAAGATCTGCTTTAGTTGGGTTCCACTTCCTTCTTCATCACTTCCTTCAGTCACACGTTCACATCTGCTCCTCAGACTGAGCTTATGTTCATCTGAAAACACAAAATACAAACACTTTAAATAAACACAGTTGGATCATGAAGTATTTGGACAGTGGCACCATTTTCATCCCTTCAGCTCCCTGACAGTGACAACAAACACAAAGTCTAACCCTGAATGAACCACTGAGGGAACAACACTCACCAGGTCGGGTTTAAAACAGGCTGGAATTCTACAGTATTTCACCCAAAAAAACTATAAAAGTGATAAAAGCTGTGACACTATGTGAATATGTCCTGACCTGACGTTATACAATTAAATCACAAAGAATTAGAGTAAATTTACATGAAAACACATTTTATTCACAAAGACAAACAGAATAACACATATTAGTTCATGATTGTGAGTTGGTATCTCAGAATAGAAAAGTTAAGTCTAGTCAAATGGAATCTATTGAAAACGATGCTGACGTTTCCATCCAAACATTAACGTCAAATAGAAGGAAAACAAAAAGCAAATAGAATAAAGTGCTGTCGTATTCGTCCAGTGTAGTGAAGATATCTGATACATTTCATATTCATCCATACTATCAGTTTAATATTTGAACTGGACCCACCTCAGTATATTGGATTTGATTCCTTTTTACATTGTAGTTTTATTTATTTTTCAGAAGCACATGTTCTATAAAGACGATGATGAGCTGAGGATGTGTTCAGACTTTATATTCACATAAATATTACTGTTTCATAATGATGAGATTTTTCTTAGAATTAAACCCTTTGATGTTTCCTCTTTTTATGCAGTTTAATAAGAACATACACATGAAAATGTAGATCTTTCTAATGCTACAAAAATGTGACTTAAACTGAAACATAGTCAGTGAGTAGACATGTTTTCAGGACTGATGACATCTTTAGACAGAATTACAGTCTGACCTTGTACAGTTCTGTCCATCTGCAGTCCGGTTCCGGTTCCAGTTCTGGCTCTTTTTCCAGGCACCTTCAGGGCACAAAGAACAGGACTGTGGGTCCACCTCAGGACCAGGACTCCTCCTCCTCTTTCTGAGGACATGAACACATTTAGAACAAGTGGTTCCACAACTCTGAAAATGACTCCATCATAAACACAGTCCACTTGTTTACATAACAAACCCAAACGTCACTTGGGCCTTTTCAGAAATATTGTCATGAAGTGCATTGTGGGAAGTGAACGCAGTTTCTCACAGATTCTGCAAGAAAACGAGCCAGATCACTACAAGGTAAAACTCTACAGTCCACCAGGGCTGTTTTAATGAAAGTCTAGTCGGTGGATGAAGGTAAAGGTGACATTTGGGTTCAGCTCTCAGAAAGAGACAGAGAAATTGCTGCTGCATGGAATTCCCATTCCCACAATGCACTTTGAAACAACATTTCTGAAAAGACCTGAGTGACGTTTGGGTTTGTTCTGTAAACAAGTGGACTGTGTTTATGACGGAGTCATCTTCAAAGTTGTTCACCGTGAGGGAAGTGATTCAGGTGTGTAAGCACAGAAAGACTAATGGATTAGTGATAAGAACTGAGGTTTTACAAATCTGAAAAAAATTGTGTTGACAGTCATACGCTGCTTGAAATAACGTCTGAGAACTAGAAAAGCACTCGGAGAGCGCAGACCTCCGCCAAGGCAGATCAGTGCCTCCATCACCACCAAAATTTAATCATTTGTTCCTTGTGCCAGTATCAACATTTCCTGAAATTTTCATCCAAATCCGTCCCTAACTTTTTGAGTTATCTTGCACACAGACAGACAAACAGACAAACCAACGTTGACAAAAACAGAACCTCCTTGGCGGAGGTAATAAAACTATTCAAAACCCTGTGATTGACTCACTGTGGATCAGAAGGTCCTGGTTCACCAACGCCTCCTGGAGGATCCATTATGGACAACCCCCCCCCCCCCCCTTAGAAGACCAGACGCTGCAGACAGAGCTGTGTCCTCTTCATCCACATTCACTGTGTGAACTTCAGCCTGGAAGAAGAATCAGCCAAAGCACATAGAACTCAGAGTCCAGTAGTCACATGACCCACAAACAGTGTTGGGAATAACGGCATTAAAAATTGTTTTC
The DNA here is from genome assembly GCF_902148855.1 of Sphaeramia orbicularis. Taxonomy (NCBI): domain Eukaryota; kingdom Metazoa; phylum Chordata; class Actinopteri; order Kurtiformes; family Apogonidae; genus Sphaeramia; species Sphaeramia orbicularis. The sequence continues at coordinate 41,403,368 of NC_043976.1, read as the reverse complement.
CAGTAACGGGTAATTTCATTAATTACTATGTGAAACGTTACAACGCCATTACCGTTACCAGCAGTGAAATGTGGTGCGTTACTATGCACTGATATCTAACAGCTGTTATCCGTCCTGGCTCACTCAGCCAGGCACGAGAGGTGTGACATTCGCGGACGAGTCAAGTCTTTTGAACGGCTCTTCAGAGTGAACCGATTCGTTTACGAGCCGTTCTTCTATTCAAATCGCCCACACTGCCTTCATGGTTCACCTGTGTGTCCATGAGTCTGAGTTGTCCACGCTGCCTTCACCTGAACGACTGATGACATCTGCGAGTTTGAGCTGTCCACAGCAGACCACATTCACTTGAACGCAGCTGTGTGCACAGTTCACAGTTAGTTAGGGGAAGAGTTACCAGTGAGTCTGACTGACTGGACTGAAGACATTTACTGCTGGATCAGAGAGGAGCCACTGAAAAAAGTGGAGATGCTGGATTAACTGGAGGAGCAGCTTCTTCCTATAAATGCAGATCCTCTTATGTGGTGGAAAAGCCGGGCCCTGGTGGACCCCAGCCGGGCCCTGGTGGACCCCAGCCGGGCCCTGGTGGACCCCAGCCTCACCACAGTCCTGGTACAGAAGCTCTGTTTAGTGGGAACATCAGTTCCATCTACATGAGTATTTTCTCTAAGACAGGACTAATATTATCAGACAGAAGTCGCCTCAAGACGCAAAAGTGAGATCACTTGTCTTCCTTAACTCAAAGTTGCGGAAGGATAAGAAGGAGAGGCAGTAGAACCCACAAAGGATGACACTGCTTTATCAGTTCATGCTCCGATAAATGTGAAGTTAAATGAAGTACCTGTCTGCTGTTCTACTCTATGAAAGTGGCCTGTGAAACCCACTCAAAAATCAGTTTTCTTTTACATATTTGAAAGTTTTTCACAAAGTAACGCAATAATTGCTTTCCCTGGTAACTAATTACATTTATGAAGGAGTAATTCCATTACTTATTCAATTACTTTTTTGGGAAAGTAACTAGTAACTATAACTAATTACTTTTTAAAAGTAATTTGCCCAACACTTCCCACAACACAGGAAGTAACACAGTGTCAGGATGGAACGCTGTGTTTTTAACATTCTGCTCTGGGCCTTTTCTTATTTATCAGGTGCCTCCTTTGTTTAGATGAACCTTCTTTATCAGGTTTTACAGATTATTCATTCATTCATTTTCTGAACCCGCTTCATCCTCACTAGGGTCACGGGGGTCACTCTGAGCCTATCCCAGCTACTTATGGGTGAAGGCAGGGTTCACCCTGGACATGTCACCAGTTCATCACAGACTGAACATATACAGACACACAATCACTCTCACATTCACACCTATGGGCGATTTAGATTAACCATTTAACCGATCAGTGCACGTGTTTGGATGGTGGGAGGAAGCCGGAGTACCCGGAGAGAACCCACGCAGACACGGGGAGAACATGCAAACAGAAAGGTCCCACCCCCCATCGACTGGTGTTGGAATCGAACCCAGGACCTTCTGTCTGTGAGGCACGAGTGCTAACCACTGCACCACCGTGTCGTTTTATAGATTATATCTTTAGATTATGAGACATACATCTCAGGTTTTAAGTTCTTTCTAACACTTTGCCCTTTGGAACTGTGGGACCATGGCCTCCACTGCCCTCATCTGTCATCAGGGAGTTCTAATGTCTGAAAATAAACATAAAAAACTAACTTATTCAATGTATTAGGTATTTTTCTATAAGTTACACTGCTGGACCTGAGTCACGGGTTTCATCATTTCACGACTCAACATGTAAAAATAAACTTGAACCTTAAACACAGTAGGATTATTATAGTTAATGAAGACTAACACTACATCCAACAGTCAGAAAATGATGGAAAAAAAAAACCCAACTAAAATTAAAATAGAAATAACAGCTTTCAGAAGCATTCATTCATTCATTCAAAATACACTGAGAGAAACCGTTATTTTCAATGGTGTCGAAGTAAATAAAACACAATAACACAAGTGGTGCCAGACACAACAAACCCCAGCCCTCGCACATATTTCACCCATTAAAGTAAATGGGAAGATTTTAAACTATGACCTACTGTTCCCAAAATGTAATGAGATCTATTCTGGGTCACTGGAAATCTATAAAGTCCAGTTGGTATGAATTCAACCAATAGTTTTGCTGCTACAGACATGTGACATTTCGCCCATTATAAGGAAAGGGGGAAAAAAGATTTTAAGGAATTCATAAAAACTTAAACTTTGACCTTCTGTTCCCAAAATCTAACCACATCTATTCTGCACCATTGGCAATCTATAAACATAATTTGGTGTAAATTCAACCAATAGTTTTGCTGCTAAGAGTGTTAACAAACAAACAAACAAACAAACTGAACCCAAACTCAAACCAATATCCCTTGTCTCGCTGTCGGGGGGGTTAGGGTAATAATATAAAATAAAATGAATGCACAACATGACACATAATGGAGTAAAACCATCAAACACAACATGGAAAGAACAAGTGCAAAAATAACCTACGATAACATAAGGTTTAAAAAACTTATAAGAAGTTAAAATAGTAAAACTTGACAGTAAAAACAACCAGTTGAACATTAAAAAATAGGAAAACTAAATAAAAACAGACAAATCCAAAACAGAACTGTTTTTTCTAAATGACGAAGATGAAAAAATGACAAAATTACTAAAACTAGTTGGTTCATTACGGTGAAAATGGAACTAAAACTGTTAATTGGTGATGTTACAGATGTGCTGAGGCTTCGAAGCGTGTGTCGAGTAATGGAGGGGGCGTTTCCATGAAGCGCGTATCGAGGCTTGCTTCATTTAGGGGAGGAGCCGAAAATGATGACGTCCGAAGCCTCGCTGCCCAGCTGTACCATGTGACCGCTTCACGCAGTGTTTCAGAGGTGGTTCTATGTGATTCAGGTTCGACAGCAATAGAAACCCCTCAGGCTCTGTTCAAAATGTGGGTTTGTGATTGAGAGTTCTGGTCAGTGCAGAGTTTGAACAGTTTGGAAACTAGAGTTTGGATAGAGTTTATATAGTTTGGAGATAGTTTGAAGAGTTTAGAGAGAGAGATCATTTGAAGATTTAGGAGAGTGAGAAGAGAAGGATGAGTAAGAGGATGGAGCCAGTGAAGAAGAGGAGGATTGGATTTGATAACTCCTAATAAGGTCAACTAAATCTAACATTATTTCAGACTAGGGATGGAACGATATGAAAATTTCCTATCACGGTTATTGTGACCAAAATTATCACGGTTATCATTATTATCGCGGTATTGTTGAAATGTGCTCAAAATGTTCAGAAAGTACTCATACACACACGGAAATAATTTAACCAAGTTGTATTTCAAAAAATAAAATAAATAAAATAATTGGCACAATGTACCTTCTGTTGGCAGAAAGTAAGTAAGTACATTTTATTTATAGAGCACTTTTCACAGACTGAGTAACAAAGTGCTTTATCAAATCAAAATCAAATCAAATTTACAGAAACCCAACAGAATCCTCCAGGAGCAAACACTTGTGACTGGTGAGAGTGGAAGGAAAAACTTCCTTTAACAGCAGAAACCTGGAGCAGACCCAGACTGCTGAAGGATGGACGACTGCCTCGACCAGTTGGGGTTAAAGAGAGAGAGTAAAGGAGGAGAAAAGAGAGAGAGAGAGACTGGGGGAGAGGGAGGAGGTAGGGGGAGTCACATGGAGTACATGGAACACTGTAAAGTAGCAACTTCACATTGTGAAAAACGAATAAAACAGTACAAATAAAATACAATTAGAATACCCATAGAACACAATAAAATACCATTAAAAACAGTTTAAGATACGATGAACACATAAAGTGTCATCAGTTTGTGGTGGCCCTGAGTCAACTGGGAAATTCAAAAGCCTGTCTGAACAGGAGTGTTTTGAGGTGTTTTTTAAAGTTCTCTCCAGAGTCCATGGACCGTAGGTGTAGAGGCAGGTCATTCCATAGACGTGGTGCTACAGCTTTAAAGGACCTGTCAGCCCGTGTGCTAAAACAGGTGTGTGGAACCATCAGGAGGTGCTGTTCTGAAGACCTCAGGCTACGAGCCCAGCTGTAAGGCTGAATTAGGGAAGCAATGTATGCAGGGGCCTGGCCATGTAGAGCCCGCAAAGTTAGCACCAGAATTTTGAAATGAAAACGATATAGAACAGGAGCCAGTGGAGAGATTTAAGAATGGGAGTGATGTGGGTTCTCCTGTTTGTGCGGGTCAGAAGCCTTCAGCAGAGTTCTGGACAAACTGTAGACGGGCCAGCTCCTTCTGTTTAACATGTGAACAGGCTGTTCCAGTAGTCTGAGCCAGAAGACACAAATGTGTGAAGGATCATCTCAAGTTCATTGATGGACACCATAGACCTGAGTTTGGAGATGTTGCAGAGTTGGAAGAAACAGTTTTTCACTAGGTGTTTGGAGTAGAATTCTAAAGACATGTCCTGGTCAAAGATGACACCCAGATTCCTCAGTTTGGTCTTTACCGAGGAACTCAGGTCTCCGAGGTGTTGTTTAATCCCTGGGATTGCACAGTCCGAGGCAGTGATGAGGGTCTGTGTTTTGCTGGAGTTCAGCTGGAGGCTGTTCTCATTTAGCCACTGCTTCAGCTCTGACAAGCAGGTGGTTAAGGAACTCAGTTTGTGGGGCTCAGAGGAGTTAAAGGAGCAGTATATCTGGATGTCATCCGCGAATAGATGATAGGAGACATCACTGTACTGTCGGATAATGTGGCCAAGCGGGAGGACCTAAGCCTCCAGATGTTGTCAGTGATTATATACATGTGCATGTAGTGGAAGCCATTGTATACATACGTTTTGTTTGATTAGTTGGTTAGGCTATTAGTTTTATTTTGTTTTTAACATTTATTAACTTGCATACATTGGCATTGCTGTTTGTTTGCTGCATGTTTTTCTGATGTGTTTAGAGAAATATGTGAAAGTAGACTGTACCTATTAAATAATCACAACAGAAAGTCTGAGCTGTTCATGCTGTAGTTTTTAACAAATACATTCAATACATTAAGTATTACATGATTTTACCTAAAACTGCCCTCTATATAAAGTGTAATGGATAGGCTATACACATATATATATCAGTGGCTGACGTGCAAAGCGTTGCCCCCCCACTTTTAAAATCCTGGTGCCGCCACTGTTCCCAAGAGCCATAACAGACCCAAAAATTCAATGCATCCCACATTCTGTGGTTCAGATCCAGCTGCCTGTGATTCTACACATGGCCAGTAGGTGGTTTTGTGTGCACATGAAGCTTGGACAAATGAACCCTTTCCTGAACCAGTGCCCAGCCCCAGTACTGCCTGAACTCAAAGCAGCTCCTGTGTTTCCTGTTGTTCATTCTTGGACACACTGATTAATCCAGGTGTGTCTGCTGCTTCTTGTTGGGACTGCTGTGGTCAAACACACCTGGATTAATCAGTGTGTCCAATAAGGAACAACAGGAAACACAGGAGCTGCTTTGAGTTCAGGCAGTACTGGGGCTGTGCATAGACTCCACTGGTTGAACTGGTTCAGTTCCTCATGAGGCTTCATCTCACCATCACTCCTGTTAATGCACTGAACAAAAAGGGTTAAAACTAAACGCAAATAAAACACTGGTCTTTTCTTACCTGGGCTTTGATAGTTTTCCACACACTTTTATCGGTAAGATCATAAATGTCGTCTTCCTCTTCCGGGTTCCCAGAACCTTTCCTTTTACCTGCTCAGTGACGTGGCCACGCCCACAGTGACGTCAGGAATATGTGGGTGGAGTTTCTGTGAACCTGCTCCTTTGGCGAAAACACCCGCTAATTTTTTTTTTTATTTTATTTTTTTCTCTCACATAAAGTTCTGTTTTTCAAACTGTATCACCTCTGTGTTCGTAGCTTTGGCCTGACATTTAACCCGGGTCCTGTTCAGAAAGCGGCTGATGTGAAAACTCCGAGTATTTGAACCCTGAGATGACGGAAAGTCGGGGTTTTCCGGTCCAGACAAACCCTGAGCCTGTTACCATGGTAACTTCCTCCGCGAACATAACAAACCCTGTCTGCTCCCACATGAAACACACTGTTAAACATGTTTGTCCGGACAAACACGACCCCCACAGATTTACAAGCTGTAAATAATGTAAGTTAGTGTTTTGTGCGCAATCATTTCCTGGTAAATATCTGTGGATCTGTTTCTAAGTATTTGGGGTCCGACAAACTTGGCTTCCACTGAAAGAACCACAATGAACAGTGCGAGACCTTTATTTACTTTTTTTTTTTTTATTACCTTCAATATTTTGGAAAGTTCTGTTTAAATTTTTCATCCCCCCCTTTTGTTCATCTTTATATTTTATTTCTAATTATGTTCGACATAAAATTGATTATTATCATTTTTTTGGTTATCACCTTCAATATTTTGGAGTGTTCTGTTTAAATTTGTCATTTCTTTTTTCCGCCTTCATATGTTGTTCCTACTTATGTTGGACATGAAGTTTATTTTTATCATTTCAATCTCACACTGTATATGAAAACCTAAATTATATTTTAAATAATGTTAGAGACATTATGCTGCGAACTCAGACTCCAATCAGTGATAGTCTTCATTTTGCTGGTCTTCCAAATGTAATAGTGTGTGTAGATGGAACATACATTCCTATTACTGCTCCTACACAAAACAAAGGACTGTGTTCATAGGAAGTCCTTCCACAGCATCAACGTCCAGGTATCATCACTAATATGTTAAAAATGACAGTATACGTCACAATATACAGCAGCTAATAATAATAATAATAATAATAATAATAATAATAATGCCATTCTCCACACTATCAAGGTCATTTGTGATCTGACAAACATCATTACACATGTAGGAGCCTAGTGTCCTGGCTCTGTACCTGACTCCACATATACCCAGAGTATAGCCTGATCCACAGGTACTCCACATATACCCAGAGTATAGCCTGATCCACAGGTACTCCACATATACCCAGAGTATAGCCTGATCCACAGGTACTCCACATATACCCAGAGTATAGCCTGATCCACAGGTACTCCACATATACCCAGAGTATAGCCTGATCCACAGGTACTCCACATTTCATCAGGTCTTATATCATTTGTCTTGTGACTTTCACATAACTTTTGTCTCCTTGGGTCTTCTGTCTCTTTCATCTTGTGTCTTTTGTTTAACTTTTGTCTCTTTTTCATCTTGTGTCCTTTTCGTCTTGCGTCTTTTATGTAACTTTCTTCTCCTTGGTCTTTTGTCTTGTTGTGGAGGCGTAAACGACAAAGAAATTCGTGGAGAATGGACTGGTTGTCAGTCAGGCCTTCCTTTATTGTGCACAAGTGAGAAACTGACAAACGAAGCTTCGCCCTCTCTCAGAAGTCAGTTCTGACCTGTCCAGGAAGTCAGTCTAACTTATAGTAGCCTGCCCTAAACTTAAATGTGACTGGTTAATATGATGTATGACACTGTCGCTAAGCAGAAGAAAGAAAATAAGATTCAAACAGACAGAATGCAAGACCTTGGAGTCGTCCTTGGAAGTTTAGGGAGTTGGGTTATGCTGCATCTTGTGGTATCGTTGGAGACAGTAGCCTACCAAACATGCAGAATTGAGAAATTGACTGAGAGCAAACATTCCTATCTAGGCCTGTGGTTAGAAAGAGAATGAAAACTGAAGAGCTATCATAGGTGTCTTATAAACTAATAGAAGACTTATGGTCACTATTAAAATCAGTATTAACAGTCTCTTTCACCTTGTGTCTTTTTCATCTCGTTCTGTCTTTCACATATCTTTCATCTCTTTGGGTCTTTCCACATGGTTCTCATCCTGTTTCGTCCTGTAATTTTACCTCCCACCTAACGTGCGGTTTCCTCTGGACCACAGTTCAGCTGACATAAACCTGACATGACGCTTCCTGTTGCGTTACCATGGTGACGTCACCAAGTAAAACTAAACCTGTTGAGTGAAACTGAAGACAGAGTGAGGCAGACGGCGACGTTAGAGAAATCTTTCCTTGATTTTATTTTTTTCACACATTTAGAAAATGAACCACACTATACAAATGTCCACTGTTCAGTAATGAAACAGGCCTCCTGCATGAACCCGACTGACCTTCAACAAACTGAGACGACGTCAGCAGATAAGCTCCTCCCCCCCTCGTCCTCGTCGTACGGCGGACCGAGTCGGCGCCCAGTGACTCCACTCGTATTCTAGCGGTTTCTTCTTTTAATCGTGGTCACTGTGGTGCAGGTAGGCAGTAGCATGCAGAAACCTTTGGATGCGGCTCTCCTCTGATTGGCTGTTGACTAATTCATTACATTTGCGCTATGTAAAGAAGGAAGCAGGGCTTGTTTTTTCCTCTTAGAGTCTGTGGTGAATATTTACAGTATGACAACAAGAAGCATGTGTGTGTGTCGGTGTGTGTCCTACAGATGGGACGGGGCGGGCGGCGTGGACACAGTGGGGTGGGGAGGGGATTGGGGTGGCGTTGTCCTTACGGGAAAGGGGGGGGGGGGGGGCAGGACGGGCCCCTCGAGGCGGTCACATGATCTTGCACACAGACAACATGGCCGCCGCTCAGATCAGAGGGATCCACACTTTATTTACTCAGACATCAAATTAAAAAAAAAAAAATGAATAAGATAACAAATAAAAATAAGAGGGAGGAGGAGAGCCGGCAGGTGGGCGGGGCAGGCGGGCAGGGCAGGCGGGCGTTCAGGCCAGGTAGCTGTACGTGTCCTTCTCTCCGTCCACTCGCTCCAGGTACTCCTTCTCGATCAGGATGTCGATGCATTTCTGTCCACCAGAGGGAGACAAAAACAACATGAAGTATCTGAAGATGTGAATAACGCCGCGTTTCCACTGCGTGGTACCGGCTCGACTTGACACGACTCAGCTCAACCTTTTTGCGTTTCCATTACTAAAAAGGACCTAGAATCTGCTACCTGGTACTAGTTTTTTGGTATCACCTCCGGCGAGGTTCCAAGCGATACTAAACTGTGACGTATAACACTGCAGACCACTGATTGGTCAGACAGTTTTCTCTGTGACCTGCCGTTTTACAAAATACAGATGCAGAAGTGGACAGTAAATATAGCAGTACATTAATCCACATGATAACAGCCCAAAACTACACCATAGTCGGTCAAGGAGATTCAGTCTTTGGTGGCTGACGTAAAAATTCAGACGAGACAACATGCAACGAGCGATTTTTCAGAAACTCTCTGAGCAGACGACACTGAAATAACGCGCCACATCGCTATGATGTCCACGTACTGTAAAGTCAGTAGTATCCTGTAATGGAAACGGTCTCCAGGAATACAGAGTCGAGCCGAGCTGGTTCCACATAGTGGAAACGCGGCATATATGACCTGAACATAGAAGAACCTCCCAAAAAAAACTCAAATACAGGTTGGTATTTCCAAAAAGTGACTAAAATACAGGCTAATATTTCCAAAAACCCTTCAAATACAGGCTAATATTTCCAAAAACCCTTCAAATACAGGCTAATATTTCCAAAAATTCTTCAAATACAGTCAAATATTTCCAAAAACAACTAAAATACAAGCTAATATTTCCACAAACAAAAATGCAGGATAATAGTTCCAAAAACCACTCATTCATCTTGTCTCGTCACCGCATTTTTGTCTCATCGTATATATTTTGTCATCATTTTTTGTTCCTATTGCATCTTTGTCTCATTGCGTCTTTTGTGTCATTTTTGTCTCCCTGCTCTAACTGCGCTGAGTTTTCTCGTCTGTTTGTGCAGTTCGATCAAAATGAACATGAATTTGTTTGTGTCAAATATTTCCTTTTTGCTTCATGCTGAGCTGCAGCAGATTTCATATTCACAGAAGGAGTGAATCTGAGGAAAAACAGCTGAATCTTCAGTTCCTCATCATGACGGGCTGTTTTACTGTCTGAACCACACAAGTAAAAACGAAGGCGGCATCACCTTGATGACGGGGACTCTGGGCTTGAACCGAGACGACAGCTGGTTCAGGACTTCAGCCAGGAGCTGCTGGTGCTTCAGGACCTTCCTCATCTTCATGATCCTCACTATGGCCGCCTGCAGCACAGAAACAACCCCCGTACCCATCATTAGAACCAGTTCAATGCACATTCAACACAACAAACTGGAAAATAACAAAGAAACAACGCTGACATTTTTAATCCTTTAATCCCTGATGAATGTGTGACTTATTTTAAATATTTATTCAAATTCAACTGTTTGCTCAATCGGAAACATTTCAAAATGTGCAGATAGAATAGACCATGTTATTTCCATAGACGTCTGAGCATGCTCAGTACACCCCTGCCACCAGTGGAATGGGGGGGGGGGGGGGTTAAACACAGAGCATTGATTTTATCTGTATTTTAACTGTACCATTTTTATCTGTATTTTTTCAGTTTATACAGTTGCAAAAAAAATTTAGTAGACCATCAAAATCATCAAAAACAATGGTTATGCAATCCAGTACTAACTCCTGTGTGTATCATGACTAAAACAGACAGAAAAGAAAACATGGAATGCCTAAAAGCACTGTTTTGTCAGTACCATGCCAGATATTGATGTAAGAACTGAAGTGATTTTGGTTTTTATCAAGAAAACATGGAAAATGGATAGACATCAGCTCTGAAATTAAACCACTGTGAGCTATTTGTGTTATTATCAGGGTTTCTGCAGGTATCAGCTAATCTAATTTAATGCTTTTTAAAGCCTTTTTAATGCAATTTAAACACATTTAACGCCCATGTCCAACTGCAGATAGTTTTATATATAGTTTTATGTCAGTTTGGCGTTGACAGGCTTTAACCAGGTTCTGAACAGTTCTTCCTTTAACCACTTCTGCTGAAACTTGCATTTTCCCATTTTTGACATTTGCTAATATTCCTTCCACTTTTTCGCCACAGCATGAGCACGCTCACAGCACGCTGCATTCCACGCATCCGCTGTTGAGACTTCATGTATCAGCCATAAACAACAGCCAATTAAAGGGTTCCACCTGTCAATCATCACACTATACTTCCAATCAACATTATTAAATGTTTATATAATCAAAATAAAATTGTGAATAACAATGCTTTTTTTTCCCATCAAGTGTATTTAATTTTCTAATGCCTCTGGACATCGAATTTAATGCTTTTTAATGCCATTTAAGGCCTTAATTTTTACAAAATCTATTTAATGACTTTTAATGCTTTTTAATGACCTGTAGAAACCCTGTTACAAAACTAACAAAGAACACGAGGCCTGTTATAATGGTTGTCAATAAAGGGTTAATGACATAAAACAGGCCTTTTTCGAGCAAAACCTGCTGAAAAAACTGACCCAGAGATGAAAACTCAAAAGGTCAAACAGGGTCTACATAAAATCACCTGAATGAGGAGTTTTCGATCCTCCTCGATGTTCTTGTGAGTCGTCTCCTGCTCCTGTTTCTGCTCCGTCTTCATGGGGACGTTGATGTTCACCCTCAGCTTCTTACTGTGGACGATGAAAACACAACGGGTTAAAAACAAACGACACCAACACTCCGAGTCTGTCAGGATTGGTCCACATTCTCACTTCTTGTATCCGAGGAAAAGTTTGATGACGGTGTCGGGCTTGAACTCCACTTCGTCCACGTTGGCGTTTTCGTCCTCCAACACCTGAAGGACACACGGATGATGTCAGATTCAGAACCACGTGGGCAGAATCACGACTAAATGACTTTTCACACATTTCAGGTTTATGTTTATTCACTCATCATCCATAAACACAGAAAATACAAACAATGAGGCTAACCAACCACAAACAGTGCCCAGGACGGTCTAAAACAGCTTTTTAAATCTAAGTTTGTCACTGGCATCGGTTTTTTCACGGCCAAATCACGTGAATACGGTGTATATAAAGTGTTGAGTCTGAATTGCTTTAGTTCCTACGTTCCCTGAAGGCAACATGAGTGGAGAAGATCCCTAAGCCTTTTTGTTATGCTGTCACTCATTATTCCACACCCCTCTCAGTTGAGGCCACGCCCTCCACGCCACATCAGGGCCAAAAGTTTTGCAAGCGGACAAAAAAAAAAAAAAGATCTGAAACTGAAAAAAAGATTTGCTCACGAAAAAAAAAATTCCTGGAAGTGAGAAAATAAGATTTGAAACTGTAAAAAATAAGATCTGAATCTGAAAAAATAAAACATGCAACTGCAAAAAAAGTAAACTGCAAATATTAAAAAATATATATGAAAGTGAATAATGAAAATAATGTATTCAAAAGAATTACCAAAGGGAAACAAAATTATATTTAACCTGGAAAAAAAATGTCATACACTCATTTTTAATTTGAATACACTGTTGTATTTGGGTGTTTCTATGAAACTGGGTACATTTTGGTATCTGGCACTTCGCCAGCTTTTTCAGGCCCAATAATAAAAGGTAAATATAGACATGTTTTCCCCCCAGGATGGACCTAATGATGACCTCAGATAAATGCAAAAAAAAAAAAAAAAAAAATCATACTCTTGCTCTGATCCATCCCATAATTAATGAATTTTTAATAAAATATTGGGGCCAAAAATAGGACCCAAATATGGACATTAAATCTCCCTAGGTGTCAGTGCTTTAGATGTAAAAACATGTCTGTAAATGGTCTTCTATAGACTATAAATAAAGACACTGTGTTCAATGTGTGGATCCTAGTGGTTTTTCTAATCCACACATGAGGGTTTTTCATTAATCACAGTCTCATTCCAGGTTTGGTGTGGAACCCATCGTGTCCACCGGTGTTACATACAGAACCTGAACATTTAAACACTAATAAATCGTGAATAATTTTGCAACAGCGGCCATTTTTGTCAAGCACTCTGCCTTGAATAATTAGTTCAATTTCCCAAATATACCAGTGAGAAAGAGATATTTGAAAAAATATTAGCGCGTAATTTTCGTGTCCTTTCGACCGTGTCACATGTGGATTTTTGTATTAAATATAATGTAAAATAATATAAAAATGTGTTTTATCTGAAAAATAGCTTCTCTTATCTCAGTAAGTGTTTATTTTTAAAACTGACCCCAAGTTCTTCCAAACTTGTTTCATAACATCAGCCTGCACCTGGTTTGAATTTTTAAGCCCCTCGTTCCTGTTTTTAGGACCAGTTTCATTGAAGAACCCACTTTTCGAAATTCAAGATCAAAACTTGAATTTTCAGTTTCAAATTTTATTTTTTCATATACAAAATTTATGGCCCCTGTATGGTTCCATATTGGTAGAGGCTAAATTATGGGGTAAGGAAGATGTCAAAATATTCCTGATACACCAATGTAAACACTTTAAACAGAGGGATTTGGCTCCATCTAGTGGCCAGAAACAACAAAACAAACACCAGTTCATGTGTTTTTACTGCAGATGTAGTTATTTTTAACAAAACCTGACCTTCATAAATAAATTATTCTTGTGTGTTTATGAAAACTGTGACCGAACTGCTGGAAATTATCAACGGGATCAAAAGCCAATCAACTCACCAGCAGCTTTGATTTTAACAAAATCTGCAGAACCTGAACCAGAATGTCCTGAAACGAGAAGAAACAGTCGGTTAGTGAACAAATCAATGAACTCTGGTACTTTAAAAACTGGAGTGACACTCACAGGTTAAGTTTTTACGGAGAAAAATGAAAACATATAAAGAAAATGAGCTGTGAAATGACATTTGGTTCTAATATAAATGTGAAAATTACACTGTTGAAGAAACTGCATTGTGTATTCGCAAAAGTACTGAAATGAAGCAAAATTATTCCTTAAGTGATGTTTTTCTACTTATAAAGACTGTCACATTTTTAATCAGAGGGAAGTTTGGTTGAATGCAGTGTGTTTTTATTTTGAAACCCTAATGTCAGTGTGTTTTTTATTTTGAAACCCTAATGTCAGTGTGTTTTTTATTTTGAAACCCTAATGTCAGTGTGTTTTTTACTTTTAAACCTGATGTCACTGAGTTTTTTACTTTTAAAACCTGTTGTCAGTGTGTTTTTTACCTTTAAACCCCATCATCAGTGTATTTTTTACTTTTAAAACCTAATGCCATTGTGTTTTTTACTTTTAAAACCTAATCAGTGTTTTTTACTTTTAAAACCTAATGCCATTGTGTTTTTTACTTTTAAAACCTAATCACAGTGTATTTTTTACTTTTAAAACCTAATGCCATTGTGTTTTTTACTTTTAAAACCTAATCACAGTGTATTTTTTACTTTTAAAACCTAATGCCATTGTGTTTTTTACTTTTAAAACCTAATCACAGCGTTTTTTACTTTTAAAACCTAATGCAATTGTGTTTTTTACTTTTAAAACCTAATCACAGTGTATTTTTTACTTTTAAAACCTAATGCCATTGTGTTTTTTACTTTTAAAACCTAATCACAGTGTGTTTTTTACTTTTAAAACCTAATGCCATTGTGTTTTTTACTTTTAAAACCTAATCACAGTGTATTTTTTACTTTTAAAACCTAATGCCATTGTGTTTTTTACTTTTAAAACCTAATCACAGTGTTTTTTACTTTTAAAACCTAATGCCATTGTGTTTTTTACTTTTAAAACCTAATCACAGTGTATTTTTTACTTTTAAAACCTAATGCCATTGTGTTTTTTACTTTTAAAACCTAATCACAGTGTGTTTTTTACTTTTAAAACCTATTGTCAGTGTTTTTTACTTTTAAAACCTAATGTCAGTGTGTTTTTTACTTTTAAAACCTATTGTCAGTGTTTTTTACTTTTAAAACCTAATCACAGTGTGTTTTTTACTTTTAAAACCTATTGTCAGTGTTTTTTACTTTGAAAACCTAATGTCAGTGTTTTTTACCTTTAAAACCTGTTGTCAGTGTGTTTTTTACCTTTAAACCACATCATCGGTGTATTTTTTACTTTTAAAACCTAATGTCAGTGCGTTTTTTTTACTTTTAAAACCTAATGTCATTGTGTTTTTTTTACTTTTAAAACCTAATGTCGGTGTGTTTTTATGTATACGACTGGGTGCAGGTGCAGGTTTTCAGAGGCCGTCTCAGTCTCCGTTGTTCATAAATGCTGTTCAAGTGTGGGCGAATGTGCTTACGGTTTTAATCTGTGTGCTGTCTGTGAGCTGCTGGACGGTGTAGCTGTCCTCTGTGTTGTACTGCAGCAGGATGGCCATCTGGAAGGTGGAGGCCTGCAGTGTGTACCTGTAAACAACAGCAACAACGACGACAGGTTCAGGATGAAACCGACACTAAACAGCGCAGTCTGTTCTTCACAGCTGGTCACCAGAGCACGGTTCTGCCAGGACCAGATGAATAAGACATGCTGACGGCGTTCAGAGGCGTCCGTTCACCACACGAATCTGCAGCTCCGCCGCACAAAACCAACACCGCTGCATCGGCACAAATGATTTTTTATTTTTCAATAATTTTTTTTATTTTAAGCTTTTGGAGGCTTTTCACTTTAAAAATGTTTAGTGTCCTCTGACTTCAACAGAGCCAATGATACAGCTCAAGAACAGATTTCACACATTTTTATTCAAGATCTTATGTTAAAACTACACAGTCAAGCAATGGTTAAGAAGCTTTTTAATGTTGGAAAACTACTCTGAGTGTAAAAACAGCAAATGAGCTGAAAAATGACTACAGATGTTTAATATAAGGTGTCATTTAACTGTATTTTGAGCCAAAAAGAACCATTTAAGGAAGTTTTCTCTTCAGTTTTTCATATTAATTGGAGTAAAGTCTCAAATGCACAACTTCTACTTGTAATGGAGTCAGTCAAAGTACGTAAACTCAAGTATGTAGACCAGGGGTGTCCAACATACGGTCCACGGGCCAAAACCGGTCCAGGCGATGAATTTGTGAAATGCAAAAACTATACTGAAGATATTAACGATCAAGGGGCAAAGTTCAGTTAGTTTAGGTTCCACACACAGACCAATATGATCTGAAGAGGGTCGGACCAGTAAACCAGTAACATAAATAATGACTACAACATTTTCTCTTTCTTTCAGTAAAAAAAAGTAAAACTTACATGAAAAAAATTTATATTTACAAACTATTCTTTCACAAAACATGTGAATAACCCGAACAAACAAAGAAATTTGGAAAAATAAGAATAATTGTGCCAATATTCTGCCTGTTAATAAATGTTTTGTGCATTTGTAGATCCACTGTGATCTGGAAGTTGCAATGCACATGTATAAATAATAAACTGAGGCAGAATATTGTTACAATTGCACTTATTTTCTTAAGATGTTTATGGTTGTTCATGTTATTCGCATTTTTTTTAAAGGATAGTTTGTAAATTTAAACTTTTTTAAATGTAATTTTAGTTTTGCACTCTCAGAGAAAATGTGTAGTTGTCATTATTTCTAGGTTATTAAGATAGTATTTGACTGGTCTGATCCACTTGAGATCATATCAGACTAAAATGATTTTAACATCCTTGACTATTAATATCCTCAGTGTAATTTTTATATTTCACAAATTCACCCCATGGACGGACTGGACCCTTTGGTGGGCTGGTTTTGGCCCACGGGCCCCATGTTTGACACCCTGATATACTATTTTTCTGCTCATCATTTGATCGCTGTTTGTTTCACCCTTCGATTCTAAATCATGCAGGCGATGAACCCATCCCACTACAGGATCCAGCCCGACCAGGCCTCGAGTCGGACCTAAAGCCGGACCCGGTCGACCCGTTGTGCAGATTCAGAGTTCTGGTACCTGTTCTTGAAGCAGTTGGTGACCAGCTCCCCTTTGGACAGGTGATAAAGCCAGGTCAGCTTCCGGCCGCTGTGTCTGCTGGCGTAAAATGCTGTGAAGCGCTGGTAGCTGCGCTCCAGCTGAACACAAACACACACACAAACACAAACACAACACAGGGTTTGTTAGAGAGAGGATTCCTGTTCCCAGCACTGAATTATCCTGCCTTCATGTGCTGTGGGAATGATGGTAAATACTAGTTACGAACTCGAAAGTTGCACCTGAACACCCCCTAATGTTGTATTTTCCACTGGAGAACTGTGAAAATGTTTGATCCACAAGACGAAAATATGAAAACCTTTGACCTTGTCAACACTGGCGAAGAGCAACGAGGGATTCTTGGCGAAATGACAAACCATGCTTTTATGAACGTTCGGCTGCTGTTAGCTGATGATTTCGCACATTTATAGTTCACACAATTTGCCAAACATGTTTTTAAAAAAATGCTGCATCAGATGAATTAACAAGTCAAAAACTGTTTTACCCAAGTAGCAGGTCATGATAAACTGTGTGTCTGCCATCTTTCATTTTGCTACGATAACAAAAGCACTTGAACACAATGCAAACGTAATTTGGAATTCACAAGCGGAAAGGATCATTGTACCAACAGCACGTGAAAGCAGCTTAAGAACAATTCAAGTCATATAAGTGAATCTGAGCCACATTTATCCGTATTAGTTGCAGTAAAAGCTGTCATTTTGTTTCCATGCAGCTGTTTTTCGTGTTCAGGCATGGCTTCAGTTTGTGACAAATTCCTTACATACGAATCAGATCCACAACAACAGCACCAGCTCATACATTTGATTCTACAAAATTAATTTTAGAAATTCAATTAAAATAAAATAAATTCTTAGAAATTAAGTAATAAATACATTAATTCTTAATTCTTCTAAATTAACATTCGCATCACAGAAGTGAATGGAAAAGCAGGCATTTGGATTTTCATTTAAAAATTTTCTGCTAATTTTGTTAAACTTTTCGATGAATGTGGAAGAAAACCCAGCTGTCAGAATAAAATAGACAATATGAATAAAAACCCAACACATCAGAAAATAAGGATAGAGTGAATATAAAATAACAAAATGTAAAATAAGAAAACAGAATATTAAATTTTTAATTTAAAATTCTAAAAGAACTAAAGAAGAATAAATAACAACAGACATAAAATATGAATAGACACAATATTAACAGTATGCATATCTATGAACAAGTTCATAAAAATACCGCATTTACCTTTAATACTGAATAAATATTCCATTGTTATTCCAAGAACAAAGGATTATTGCACAACTTGTTACACATAATTCACATTATACAAGTTTACTGCACATTATTGGGAGTGATTGTATGATTGCAATCCTGTTAACACAGGATAAAACCATAAACAACAAAAACACTAATTAATGCAGTGTTTTTCAACCTTGGGGTCGTGACCCCATGTGGGGTTGCCTGGAATTCAAATGGGGTCGCCTGAAATTTCTAGTAATCGATAAAATATATGGTGAGTTGACAGAAACAATTCCAATCCGTAAAAGACAAACTGAGTCTGAAATGGAAGCACTGTGGTTCTGTTTATCTGTCAAATGTTCATTGTGGTCAGTTTCAGATGCTGCAGCTCTTTCATAATTCATAGTTTGAGTTGTTGTTTGTTCAGTATTAATTGTCAGCCTTGTAAATCCAAGCTGGACTGACTGTACATATCCTGACCAAGGAAAATCAAATTGTCTTTGTGCAGTAATCCACACCTGGCTTTTCTGCCTCCGTCCATAATAATATACATTATATAGACTAAATGTCCTCTAAAATTAACATTGATTTGCAACATAGTATAGCAAACTATTACATGATCAAAAACAAATTAACTTTAGCAAAAAAAAAATGTCAGAAATTTGTGATGTTAAAATGGGGTCACGAGCCAAAAAAGGTTGGAAACCACTGGGTTAATGAATTGAAAAACGACTGAATTTGTTGTTTTTGGTGGATTTTGTAGATGGGTTCAAAGAATGAGCAGAAACCAGAAGGTCTGAGGTCTAGGTTGTGACGTGACCATGTGCTTTTTTCCAATGACTGTGGATCAAACCGATTCTGATTTTAACCCGACTGTCAGTAGAAATGGGTTTTAACGTGTAGTTTGGTTTTACCTCAGAAGGCAGAGCGAAGGTGCAGGACTGTTGGAAAGGCCAGGACCCAGAGCTCAGGACCTGGATACTGAAGTCCACTACAACAACAACAGCAACACAAAGACATCAGCCTCATGGTCATTACATGTCCAGTTGTTTCTGACCATTAGCTCCTTTCACTATACTACTCAAATACGCAATAAAGTCAATGTTTTTAACTCTAAAAATGATGTAAAACTGTTGATTATTACAATATTTTCACACAAATCAACTAAAGCTGGACGACATGACAAAAAACTCAATGTTTTCAGTGTAACAGATGTTTGAAGACTGCAAAACAGTTTAAAAAAATAAATAAATTAAAACAAAAGATCATTCACTTTGTTTTCCAGATCCATGGCAATGAGTCGATTTACATTCACACTAATACTCTGATCATTACCTGATTTATGGAGTTATCAGATTATTAGTGATCATAAGTCTGTGTTTCATTAAACTGAGAATGGGATCCCTCAGGGGAATGTCTTAAGCCCCACCATTAATATGTTTATGTTCATGAATTTTCAGACGCAAGTCTACAGATGTACGTTGGTGACGCTGAGCACATTTACAATCACAAGTAAAACGCTAATCATTATCTAATTTCTGGAGTTATCAGATTATTATTGATCATGTAAACATAGTAATGAAGATAATGGAGAAAAAAAACTGAACAAAACTAAATAAAAATTGAGTGAAATAAAAAAGTATTGAAAACTGAACAAAAATCGAGTAAAATAGTGAAAAATGATCAAAAACAAAACAAAAATTGAGTTAAATAATGAAATAAATGAACAAAAATTTAGTAAAATAATGAAAAAAAGATCAAAAGTGAACAAAAATTGAGTGAAATAAAAAAAATCAAAACTGAACAAAAACTGAGTAAAATGAAAAAAAATTGAGTGCAATGAAAAAAAATGGACGACTGAGTAAAATACTGGAAAAAGATCAAAACCAAACAAAAACTGGGTAAAACAATTTTTTTTTAAATTCAAAACTGAACAAAAATTAAGTAAAATGATTTTTTTTTTTTTTTTTTACAAAAATTGAATAAAATAATGAAAAAAAAAAAGGATCAAAACCAAACAAAAATTGAGTAAAATAATGGAAAAAAAAAAAGAACAATAAACATGAATTCAATAAAGTAATGGAAAAATTAATAAAACCAAATGTGAGTTGAAGACAATAAGAGGCAGTTTGATTCTATCGTTCAATGTACGTTAATAAATCCAACCCTGGAATGAAACCTGGGACTAAACCAGGGTTTATCAATTGTCGTATTTCTGAGGTGCGTGTCAGCGCATCAGCTCTGATAATTACAATGACCTGATTAATAACAGATATCAGATTTTCACGCTCATGTAAACGGGTTCAGTGAGACTTGAATATTTGACAGGTTGATTCTCATTCTGATTAAACAGTTGTTTATGGACTCACGGTCCAGAGGCTCCGAGTTGGTCAGGTGTTTCTTAAACTGCTCGTTCAGGTCTTTACTGACGCCGATGTCCTGAAACATCCGCTGCAGTTTGGACGTGTACTCAAACCCACATGCTTGCTGCAGGAAAACAACAACAAAAAAAGCCTTTGGTCAGACAGTCTTATCGTCCAGAGTACGTGTTTGCGATGCGTCACTTGTGCGTCAGACCTTGAGTTTGGAGATCATGCTGGCCTCAGCGTCGTCGCTGGCGCTGTTCTGATGCACCAGACGCTTGGCCAACATCTTGGCGTAAAACTTCTGGAAAACATCTTTGTCCTCGATGTATTTGAACACGACCATCTGGAAAAACAAAGGCCATAACTTGTCTATACTAATGGATGCCAAGGCTCCAGGGTCAGACCCTTTTCCACCAACATTCCCAGGAACTTATTTACTTGGTAAATCTACAGTGGCTTTGTGTTTCCACCTTAAAGCTTCTGAAAATGTATTCAAATGAGGCTGTTTTGAGCATATTTGCTAAATACACTCTTTAACGTACTCAGGAAAAACAGATGATGCAATACACATGTAGGCCCCTACAAGGAACTTTTTTCAGGGAAAGTTTAGGGTGGAGGGAAAGGTTTTTACCAGGTAATTTAGGTGGAAACGTGCCAAGGTTTTTCAAATTTGCCGGTAAAGTAAATGTTCCTGCTGTAGATGTGTATTGTATTCTTACCACTTGGTTGAGTGTGTCCTCCAGTTCAGCCTCCTCTGGGTTTTTGGAGCTCTTCTTCAGTAAAGAGTCGCAATATCTGGCCAACAGCTCAGGAGATTTACTGGACGACTGGGCCATTCTGGTGACAGCATTGTTGTTTATGAACCGACCGCATGCCTGCACAAAGACAAACCCGCAGCTTAATATTTAGCTCGTTGATACAGATGACTCTAGAACCTCCAGTCGTGTCATGGGTTTCGCCTCCGAGAACATCACTGACCTTGTCGAGTGCTGCCACGAAGCCGGCGTCATTGTTGAAAGCAGACATGACCAGGGCGTTGTACTTCTTATGGACGTCCAGGGTGGTCTGCACATACACTTTAGGGTCCTGAAACGACAAACGAGCTTCTGTTCAATAAGCTGCTACACAAAGACGACACATCAGCGCAAAACGCAAAAGAGAATTATCCAGATTCAGACAGGAAAAGGAGCAAAAGGACACAAAACAAGCACACTTTTTAGTCCTTCTTGCTATGGAAAGGTGAAAACATTGAGAGCGGCACTGAAGCAAGACTTCATTATTTGCAGATTTAATGATGTGCGTGAACAATGAAAAAAAAAAAAAATTCTCCTTGAAACAAAGAATGTTGACACCCAACTTCAACAGGGTATTACTCGGACAATTATTTAAGATATGAAAATAAGGGCAGAAACAAAGACACAGTATGAACTGTTTAGACCCTAGCTTTCATTAATTCCAGTGAAAAATAAATATTTTATTACGTATTACTATTATTAGTTTTTTAATATTGTTTGTCTTTATGCATGCACTTTTTTTTTTCTTGTACTTCAATCTGTTAACCTTGACCAGTAAATTTCCCTGTTGTGGGATCAATATAGTCTAATCTAATCTAACTGAACAGAATGGTGGTCGTACGTTGAGGGCGGCCTCTCCACATTTCTCGATGGCGGCCAGGCCCTGGTTGTGGATGTGAGTCTCCAGGAGCTTCTTCAGTTCACCCAGACCGTCTGTAATCCGCGACACCAGGTTGTACATCCGGCCCAGATCTGAGGAACAGAGCGAAGGGGTTCATACGACATGAAAACTGACACCAAGGCCAAAACTGTTAAGTTAATTTTTAAAGCAAAAGTTCAACATGCTGCCTTTGCCTGGACTGTATTTTTCCAGGATTTGCATCTTTAACACTAAGTAGATCTACATCAGTCTGGTTCATTTAGAGCGGGGCTGTCAGAATCATCTTAGTTCAGGTTCCACATTCAGCCCAATATGGTCTGAAACAGGTCGGATTAGTAAAAAAGTAACGTAATAACTTAAAAACAATGAGAACTCCAAACCTTTCTCTGTTTTACAATAAAAAAAAAAAAATTTAAATTAAATTAAATCAAGGAAAACGTACACATGTACAAATTATCCTTTAAAAAAAATTAATAACCTGAACAAGCTGAAATGTATAAAGAAAATGAAGTGTAATTTTATCAATATTCTGTCTCAGTTTATGATTTACACATGTGCATTAAAACTTACTCACAGTGGATCAAAAAATAAGCAAAACATTTGATAACCAGGCAGAATATTGTTAGAATTGTATTTGTAAAGACATTTCATATTGTTCATATTTGTATTTGTTTAGATAAATATGACCCCTTTAATAATGCAATTTGACTTTTTTCCTCTAAAACATAGAAAAGTTTGCTGCTGTCATTATTCATAGGGTTTATTTTACTGGTCTGACCCACTTCAGATCATGTAGAACATGAATTAAAATGAGTTTCCACCTCTGATCTAAAACATCCATGACAGTTGAAGTTTACGCTTACATTTACTATACTTTCACTGCTTTACTTTATCAGACAGTCTGTTAAGCATAGGAACACCAAGTGATTTCTGTTGTGAGCTGATGAGGTAAAACAGTGAAAATTGAAAATATATCACACACTTCAAATGGCTTTCTGGTTCTGCCCTCAGCAGTACCTTGTTTTGCATCCATAATCTACTACAGCTCCAGTAACCATCCACGTCTCTGTTTACCTTCGTTTTTGTCCGCGTCGAGCAGGTTCTGAAACTCTGTGTGGAAGATCTCCAGGTGTTTCTCTATGAGGACCTGCTCACACTTCCTGGCCAGTTCGTCCTGTGTGGATTCGTGAAGGTAAACCTGCACACGCCGCTGCTCCTCAAGCAGACGAGCCTCCGCCTGAGTAGAAAAACATAGTTATTCCTGTGAAAAGTACGTATTGAGCTGTATTACATACTACCATTACTACCATTTTTTTTTACATATCTGTTAACCTTGACCAGTGAATTTTCCCTGTTGTGGAATCAAAGTCTAATCAAATCAAATCTAATACATATTTTTGTGAAAAAAAAAACTCCAGCGCCGAAAGGGTTAAAACAAAAAAAAAAACAAACTCTGCCGGTGGTTTCCTCCACCCCTGACTCCTCCTCCCTCTTACCTTCTTCATGTACTCTGTGACGGGGTTCTGCTGCAGGAACTCTGTGCTCTCACGCGTGTAGAAACGTTCCGTGTCGGTGAGGAACTGACACTCAAAGTACTCTTTGTACACAGACAGCGTGGGCCCTTTGGCGAAGGCGTCCTCCTCGTTCAGACCCAGCTCCACTACAGGAAGGGGAGGGGCCACAGGTGAGACATGGGTGTGTGTTACAACAAGCAGTAGCGTTGAATCCTGTTGCTGTTGACATAAGCGAACTTCACGGCTAACGCTACATTAACACTGCAGGTGACCCATATCTTCCCATATATCGTTGACTCTGACTTACCGTAGGACTGGACAACGCCACTGATCAGTCTGGTGTTTATGGTTTCGCCATTCCTCTCTCTCTCGATCAGCTTCAGGACAGCGTTTGTTACCTGAAACACACGCATCTCATCAAGGATTTGTCAAAAACTAACACTAGTCACGTGTGCGACAACTCCAGTCATTTCTCACCTGTTTGTTGAGGGGTCGGAATAAACACTCCCTCCAGGTCACCAGTGCCAGCTGAGAGGAAACAACAGAGGAAGAGGAGGGTAAGAGGGGTTACAGGGTTCCTACAGATTCAATTCAAGACTTTTTTAAACCTTTTTAAGACTACTTAGAACAGAATTTAATGCCTATTTCACAGCTATTTCAACTGGCAAAAATTCAAGACTCCTCAAATTTAGGAAAATGTATTTATTTACACCAGTGTGTTTGGACACCGTTGGGGGACATTTGGAAAGAGAAAGCTGAGAGGGGAGCACTGAGACCGAAATGGGGGGCATTGGTCTGTATAAGTATCAATGTAAAGCAGCATTTTATGTCAACAGTGAGATAAGATATACCACAAGAGGCAATGCAGCCAAATTCTATGCAATGTGGCAGCCTGTCTTATCATATATTAAAATAAAAAGATGGACACAAACAGCTTCTCATTGTAACTAGGGATTTTTTTAAAATAAATAATCAGTTAACTTTTTTCTATTCTATGTATTCATTTTGAATGTGAGAGTTTTTATATTTTGGTTGGAGTATGAGGTGCATCAGGGTTGGGATTCTGTAACTATGCTGTTACATATTATGTACATTCAATTGTACAGTTATGATTGTTTCAATATAAAAATTTAATAAAAAAAAAAAAAACTTTGGAGGGGGGAAAAAAAAAAGGAACTTCTGAATTTTGACTTCAAATAAATTGTGAAAAATATGACCTCTTGTAACATGAAGTGCAAAGTGTGCGTAATATGCTCACTCAGTTACCAGAAAGTTCAAACACCACAGACTAAACAGAATCCTACCGAGTAGATCTCGTAGATGCCTTTGCGACCCTCGTCACACTCCCGTCGGACCCAGTGGCGGTTGAGGTAGGCGCAGATCCCGTTGAGGACCTTACTGGAGAAACGGTAGTCCTCCCACTGCTGAGTGTAAAACTTCAACACACACTCGTCCATTAGATCTTCGCCATCCTGGAGTTAGGAGGAAGGAAAGGAGAGGTGGCGTAAGTGACGGTATCGATGACCTCAAACGATCACAAGTCAGCACCATTAAGTCTGTACAACGTGACGAAAACCACTCGTGTGATAAGACCATGATGATATGACTCAGTACATTAATAAAACACACTCCAACACTCACTGAATAAATTAACAAAAGACATTTTGAGGGATTTTTTTCTACATAAATACCTGATAAACAGATCAATTTAACCCATAAAGACCCAATGCTACTTTTATGTCAGTTTCCAAATTAACTTATCTCTCTACTTAACCTTTAAGTGATTTATCACCATTTATCATAGTAATATCCTCTCCACTTTGCATTTATTCAGTAAAAATCAGACATTTGCCTATATTAAATTCACTGATTATGTACTTCAATCATCACACTGAGATTACATTTAAAAGTTATTAGACCAAAAACAGAGAAAACTTAAAAAATAACTTTTTCAGTAAAAATACAACATTAACTGAACATGAACCTAGTGTGTCCATCCACTGTCACTGATCCAACTCCATGGGTTTTACTGGTGAATCAATGTTGATTGATGACGGTGTTTCCCTGGTAAATACAGAGCCTTTGAACATCCAAATAGGTCATATCTGATGACCATGAAAAGATGACAAACTGCATTTTACACCAATTATTTACATGGACCGATAGGATTTAGTGGATTTAAAGTTATTAAACATGTTAGATCTGTAGATGCTTTTGGTCACCAGTGGAAGTTTGGGTATTTATGGGTTAAAAACATAACCCAGTTTCCCCTACCACAGTAACTACCCTGCATGATTCAGACGGAGATAAACAGATTTCAGTTACAATCATTGTGTAAAAAAAATACGACAACATTCAAAGCTCTAGATCAGTATCGCCGTATCAGACATTTTTTCACCAATGATAGTGTTAGATATTTATGTCATGCATTATTAAAGGTTTTTCCATAAATGTGTATGGTTTTAATCTGTGTTAATTCAGAGATAATGCAATCAATGACTGAAAGACTTTAAAATGAGAACCATTTTACATTTATATCATGTTAAAGATGGTGATATGCTGCATAGACAGTAACAGCTCAAAGCTCATCACATGGCTCATCTGTTCTGATGCACAGACTTGGTCTCCAGTGGACTTTTTCAGTTAGTTCTCATTTTTTTATTTCTTCGAGTACAAAAATGTAGATGAATATGATCATAACAGACCACAATTATCTGAAATTATGTGTTTTTAATTGAAAGATGTCAAAAGAGGAGATTTATGGATATGGTGAAGGAGGACATGCAGGTAAAAGATGAAAGAGAGTCAGATGGAGCAAGATGATCTGATGTGGAGATGCATAAAGGAGGAGGTGACAGAGGTGTAGTAGTAAGAGGAGTAATAGTAGTATGAGGAAGAGGAGTAAAAGTAGGAGGAGTGGGAGCAGTAGTAGTGGTAGGAGTAGGTGTAGTAGAAGGAGTAGTAGTAGAAGGAGGAGTAGTAGGAGGAGGAGTAGTAGGAGGAGTAGTAGAAGGAGGAGGAGGAGTAGTAGTAGAAAGAGCAGTAGGATTAATAGTAGTAGTGGTGATAGTAGTAGTCCTAGTACTAGAAGTAGAAGTAAGAGGTGTAGGATTAGTAGTGGTAGTATTAGTAGTAGTAGTAATAGCAGTAAGAGTAGTAGGCTTAGTAGTAGTAGTAGGAGTTGTTGAAGTAGATGTAGTAAAAGTATTATTATTAGTAGTACTCGTTTGTCATTTTTCAGCTTCCAGTCCAGATGAGTGTTTATTGTAGTTCAGCTGAGAATGTTCTGCACATGTTGATGTACCATATGGTTCTCTGAGGTTCTCTGAAGGGCCTTAGAAGGGCATTCTAAGCAGGTCCGGCAGAAACAGACGTTCTATCACAGATTCCTAAGGGTTAAATCCACATTAAACCCACCTGAGTCTCAAATTGTGAGGACTCACCTTGAGCAGGCTGGTCAAATAATTCTTGAGGAACTCCTTGAGTCGCTTGTAGAGCTCCAGGCCTACAAACTGCGCCCCCCCTGGAGTGGTGGACTTTTTGGAGGGCTTTGATGGAGGCACGGAGCCCCTGCCCTGGCTGGACTGGTGGACGCTGGTACAATAGTTATATACATGTCTGAGGGAGGGGTTAAGGAAACAGCAGACAAAGCCATGTCCAAATAAACTTCAACACAGTATCATTGAAATATGAGGAAAAATAGGACCAGTGCTCCTGTATGTCACCGCCATGTTCTATCAATAATCAATACCAAGGTGAATTTGTGAGGTTGTCAGGTTCTGTTCTATGTTCCAGTCCTGTGGTCTTCATGCAGGAGATCAATCTCCCAATAGAAGTGGGTGGTACTTTCACTGGAAGAGGACTCAACTAATTCAATCAAAGTCCATATATGACTTCCTGTCAGTGATCAATACAAGCTATATTTGTATCTGTAACCATTTACATGATACAAACTAGGGGTGTAATAGTGCACTCGTTTATACCGAACCGTTTGCTGAAGGTGAATGAGCATGGCGGCTCAGAGCAGCGTCACAGGTACAAAGCCAGAGCTGAAGACCCTCTGTTTTCTCTCAGGTCTCCAATTTGGGACCATTTCAGATTCCCTGTCAATTATGTCAATGGAGAGAAACAAGTCGACAAAACAAGAGTGGTGTGCTGGCATTTTTTTTGTGAAGATCGGTTACGTTTTGTTTTTTGTTTTTGTTTTTTTAAAGTGAAATTGGTCTCCTTCACTGTACTGAAAATGTATTGGAAGTGTATCGAACCGAAGACCCCGGTACTATAAACGTACTATAAACTGAAATTTTTCGGCACCATTACACCCCTTATATAAACAATCAAAATACGGACCATTATAAGCACTAGGGCTGCAACGGTACAGTTAGCCCATGGTTCAGTCCATACCTCAGTTTTTGAGCTATGGTTTCTTTTCGGTTTCAGTATGTAGTTTGTGCATAAAAGAACTGTTTTTTTTCTCCCAAAATTATATTTTTATTTTGCTTGTCAGTAAAAACTGAATTTCACAGCAGGAACAAATTCTATCACTGTACTGAATAAAATAACCCTTTCTGTCCTGAACAATAGAACCCTTTCTTATTCCTTGACTTCTTGTATACAGTCGCATAAAACAGACATGTGCACACATAAGGCCCAAAGGGGGCTTTATTAAATAAATAAATTCCTGTTCTGCATAGGGACGTAAAAGAAAACGGCAGTATAAAAACACTACGGTTATCTACCGTACACATTTACTTGCTATAGTGTGTCACAGTATTGTATGCGTGAGTTAAAAGTGAGTTACTGTGTAGACAATGTGTTTAATCATGGGTCGGGTTGCGGGTCTAATGTACACGGGTACGGGCAGGAGTGGTAGAGCCGTTTAGGACTCTGATGTGTGTTGAGTCTAAAGCCACTTCTCTATCCGCTGTCTCTCATCATCACGTAAAGAATGCTGCTTTACGAAATATGCTTTTTCTTGTAGATGAAGTCTGAGTCACTTACGCACTAACGAATACACTGATTGACATGAATGTAACTGCTCTGGGGTGGATCTTTTTATTTTTAAGAATGCACCAAGATCATTTAGTGATCCTTTGCAGAAGGAAAAAAAAAACCCTGACTGAATAGACACTGAATTACATCACCTTCCAAAAATAATTGCCTCAAGACTGACTTTTTTTTGCCTAAATCATCAAATACTCAAGTTCCTGTGAAGTTTTTTGTGTTTCCTGAAAAATCTGATCAATGACTTATTTTAGAA
The DNA here is from genome assembly GCF_902148855.1 of Sphaeramia orbicularis. NCBI lineage: Eukaryota > Metazoa > Chordata > Actinopteri > Kurtiformes > Apogonidae > Sphaeramia > Sphaeramia orbicularis. Next base: position 41,374,562 of record NC_043976.1, on the reverse strand, counting down.
AGGTGATAATATTAGAAATGAAAGTGAATTAGTACCTTGTGAAACTGGACTGAAGTGACTGAACTCAGCTGTGTATTATATTAACCCTTTGGGCGCTGGAGTTTTTTTTTTTAATATTCAATTTTGCTAAAGATTCAAAAAAGCTGTATCTTGGAAGTGGTTAGACATAAAGTCATACTGTACATGACAAAAATACTGAGTATGACCAAAAGTTCATCTGTACCCAACATGGAAGTTTTCTTTATAATTTTGTTTTTCATCTTATCCTTAAAATTAATGAACTTAACTATTAGGTAGAAAGTAAAATGAACCAAGTTTTAGTATGTTTTTTTTATCCAAGCAGCAGAGTAGACAAATCTGTCCTTATCTATCAAAACTAAATAAACTTTACGTACTTCCTGAACCAGCTCAGGACCACACTTTTAAACTGGATTTTCTTCTTTACTTTGAATAGAAACATGCCCTGAAGTGGCGTTTGGATTGAAGGGGCACATGTCCGCCATCTACTGGTGGGAGGCGGTTACAAGATTTGGCAACTCTATGTGGAGCTATTGTCGGTTTCATTCAGTTATGTTGCTTGTTACAATATTTCAGATTTGGCACTTAAAGGGTTAACATCTGTGGTTGTAATTATCTCAGCGTTTCAGGTAAAAGCTCCAAACAGGTTGTGTTCAAATCAAATGCAAATAAAAGCACTATAAAAACAACCTTTTCCCCCATTTTATGGCTGAAGCAGATCACATTTCACTATGTCCTGATGATTACCTGATGTTGATGTGATGTTGAGTGCGCGATTTGGGACCTTGTAAAAATCCTTATAATCCACAGACCTGTAAAACTACACTAAACCTGCAGCAATCGGTGACTGATTCTGCAGACTTTGGCCTCCTTCAATGCTATGACATAAACCCACTCAGGCTCTGGTTCATATGTACAGTTCAAATTAGTGCCGTTCTCTCCACTCGACCGGACAGAATTACCGCCGGGCGCTTATTGAGTTCATACTGAAGCGAAACTATGACGACCCAAGTCACCTGACCACGCAGACAGTATGTTTTTGTGTCCGATTCATTTACAGAGAATAATAAGCAGTCGCGAAAACCTGGAGCACTGATCCTGAGGTTTTCAATCTGTTGTAGATGAGACCAGGATTACGGTTTAGTTTGATGTGATTTTTCCTGTTTTTTTGACTATGGACGTAGAATAACACAAAGTCGACGTCTGACTAAACAGCTGGTAGTGTTAGACATGTTCCAGACAAAAACCATCCATCTTCTGGATTTGGAGCATCTAAATTTGACCAGATTACAGCACTGATTTTAACATTATGAATAAACTTCACCGGTGTCAAAGCAGTGGGTATTCACACAGTTTAAGCAGTGACTGGTCATTTTTCCTTTGAAGCGGCTGATGCTGGGTTCAGACTACATGATACCAATGACACCCGGCATTGGGTCAGAACAATGACAGATAGGAGAAAAATCAGGTTAATGAAAGGTCAGGACCTTGATGAGCCACCACACCCTGAATTGCGCCACGTACTGAAACAATCATCTAAAAATGTTTATGTGGGAATTTGGAAATCTGGAGAGTTAACGGTTCTGTTGTTTCATCACATGATCGGTCCAGTAATTTCATATAATAATACAGAAGAACTAACACAGTTTTATCATCTTATCTCATCTGGTGGATCATAGTGGAGTCACTGGAGTCCTAATAATAGGAGCACACAACAGCCAAATATACTACGGTCAGTGAAGGCATCTATGGGTTTACCTCACATTGGACTTTGAAGGACTGAACGTGGGCTGGTTTTGTTAGCTGCTCTTTTTCCTCAGTATTAGGCTGACGTGGTCCAGGGGTACAGTGGATTTAAGACTTTTATGAAGGTGATTTAAAAGAGTTATTTTGCTTTTTTTTTAATATGGAATTATGTATTTTAAAACCTTTCCCTATGGTCTACATAAACTGTAAATGTTCTGCTTGGGTCTGAATTCTTCATTCATTCAACTCCACAGGTCCATCTTCAACCCTATTTCTGAGGAATGACACCAGAAAGGTGCTTTGGAGCGCTGGCCCTTTAAATGCACATGACCCCACCCTCTCCAGGTTGTTGGCTGTGCTGCTCTGTCCCATTCAATCACCAACTGAACATTTTAGGTAATCGGCTCCAAGTTTGGACATATTTTCAGTATGGACTACAATTGCTGCCGCTGACAATCATGTCATACTCTAGAGAAATGTTCGTCGGAAGTCTTGACCTCTTATGTGCAAATGTTGTGACGTAAGTAGTTATAAAACATAACAAATTAAGCAGGAATTAAAACAGGATGTAGAAATCCACTACATGTTTTGCCCAAATGAATATCAAGATAGTTCTGCAGCACATGGAGGGTTCAAATTCAAACTGTATGAACTATTAGGGTCCAAATACACAAATAAATGAACCACAGACTAATAAAAGTGGGTTTAGATAAATATGACCCCTTTGAGACCTGATGGGGGGGGGGGGGGGGTTCCCTGAAATGAACGCAAGGGCTGCAGTGACTAGTGGTCAAATAGTCAACTTGAAAAGTAGTCACCGAATAATTTAGTAGTCAACAGGACATTAAGGATGTCATGCACTTTCTAAAGGGAAAAATATTTATTACCTCGGCCAAGGAGGTTATGTTTTTGCCAGGGTTTGTTTGTCTGTTTGTTTGTTTGTCTGTCCGTTAGTGTGCAACATCACTCAAAAAGTTATTGACAGATTTGGATGAAATTTTCAGGGTTTGTTGGAAACGGGATAAGGAAGAAATGATTAAATTTTGGTGGTGATCGTGGGTGGGGGGGCCCACGGGGGGGGGCCACTGATCAGCCTTGGCGGAGGTCTGCGCTCTCCGAGTGCTTCTAGTTGCTGATTGCAACTCTGGACTATTGTTTAACTTCGTTGGGCACTGTAAATATTGTGCACAAAATACACTTAAGTTTAAGAGAGAAAAAAGTATTTTGTTGCTGTTCTAATTGTTGTGTACCAAAATGTTCCTGTTAAAGGAAAGAAAATGTATTTTATTGCTGCAATAAATATAAATAAGAGCCCTTGTTGTTTTAATAATGTGTCTAGTCAGAGTGGTTGATGACTTGTTGACTACTGGAATTGTCATTAGTTGCGGCCCTTCTGAACAGAACAGGACGCTGCTGGATGATTTCATGCATTTGCTGGTGGTTTTATCTTTTTCTGACTAATGCCTTCATATCCAATATTCCAGTTAGAAACCGCTGCCTTGTTTTTGAGCTACATTTAATTGAACCTACATTTACCCATTTTAAACAACATATTTCTTCTTATTACTTCTATGAACATCTATACAATAAGGGTGTGTGAAAAAACTCAGACTAGGGGCACAGCGATTATTGGTTTTGTTTCTTTGATCTGGAGTTTTCTTAAAGCCTGATCAACACTAAAACACATCTAATAAACTGAACTTAATGCGACTTTATGAAACTTAATTTCATAATTTTCTCAGGGTATTGGACTAGAGTTTGACGCCACAGAAAGTCTAAGTATCAGACACTTCAGACAGCAGAGTTAGTTTTCACTCTCATTAACAAAACTTCGTTTCTCGTGTCACTGGTCAGGGGGAAACTCATGACTAATCAGAACAGACGTGGACATCACAGAGTCTAAACCCCGCATCGGTGGACATTTCAAGTCGGTATGGGAAGACAATATATGGACATGTTGAATTCAGGTGTTTCTTTTCTAACAGGGGTCTTGGGATACAAAACAATAATGACTAATGTCAGAATATAGTTTTATATTATGGGATAAATATCACTGCATTGGTTAGTTTGGTTTAAATTGATATCTTGTTTCCAAAATACCTCAGAGATGGTTTTTATTTAATTTCTCTCACTGATATTTTTTTTGTCTATGACTATGGCTTCAAATGTTTTACATTTAAATTTTAGAAATATTTTACGTGCTCTGACTGTAAATAATAGTCATTATATGTAATATGTAATGTAATAATAGTCGCTTTGGAAAAAAGTGTCTGCCAAATGCATAAACATAGACATAATAGCAAGGAAGAAGAATCACCGATAAAATTTGAAGGAAATATTGATGTTTTTATCTCAAATCATCATGAACAGGACATCTTACAGCTGCAGACATGATGTATCCCAATACTTTTGTCTATATAGTTTATAATCTAAAATATTTTAGGAAATTTAGAGGTAGAACATCTAAAATTAAGATTAAAAAAAATCAATGTAGAGAGACATTAAGTAAAAACCATCTCTGAGGCATTTTGGAAGTAAAGAAAACAATTTAACCCAAACTAACCAATGCAATGATATTTATCCCACAATATAAAACTATACTCTGACATTAGTCATTATTGTTTTGTATCCCAGACCCATTAAAAAAGAAACACCTGAACTCAATGTGTCTACATACTTTTGTCCACTTCGTATAGATTGGATGGTTTTGATGTGCATTCATTCACCGCCTGCCTCCACCTCTCAGGATACGTGTAGAGTTCCATGTAGCGTGACTTGGCCATGCTTTGCCGTGTGTACACCTGCTGGATTCCAGCCCGCAGGTCGTCCCATATCTGGTCCAGGCCTATCTGTTTCAGTCCGTGGGGGTTCTGGGTCCTGTTTGACGACATCGTAGAGCCCCTCGTCCTCTCCTCCTCTCTCCCTGCCGAACAATGGCCTCCCTTTCCTGCTCCGGTGAGCTTCTCCCCCGGCTCCTCTCCTCTCCTCTGTAGATTTCGGTCCTGGCTGGTGTTTGTTCTCAGAGTGCGCAGTCCATCTGGCGGCGGCTGCGGCGCTTCAGGAGTTGGTTGACTGTTGTGAGACGGGATGCAGTCCCACTCTGCACGCCTGGGTGGCGCTGTCTGCCACTCCGCCACCTAAAAGCTCCGGCACTCCTTACCAGATGACCTGGAAATGGAACAGGAAAAAAAAAACAAGGAAAAAAGGTTTGTTACAGCCAGGAATCACACTGCATTTACTCCACCAATACTTAGCGAAGTATTAGGTCCTTTTTTTTGGTCAGACTGTAGTACAAATACATGTAAAAGGTGCAATTAGTTCTAGATCTATGTAGATGAATTCTCCTGTCAGTGTCCTTGACCACAAAGCTGATAAAGATCTGGAGTTGGTCCCCAAGGGCCGTCAGCAGGAGTTCACTGATACTAATGTGCTAATGCTAGTTACTGTGTCTTTTATGGGTAAAATGCAGAGACTGAATTTCTATATGAAGACAATAAAGCAACTTAACCTTGAAGTGTTTTGCTAATGGATAACTGTTGAACTCCGATTTCAGCTGTTTTTATATAAATATTTTGTGGCTTCTTTATTTAATCTTCGGGTTTTGGCCAAAATTAGACATTATTTCAAAATTTCACATTAAGCTTTGGGAAACAGTTTTTCATCCTTTTCTCACACTTTACATATTAAACTATGTCTGCAGTCGTGAGCGCACATTTACAACCATGATGCAGACATAACACCACTAATTCTTTTCTTGTTTTCATACATAAAATGACAAAGTTGCACCATAGACTAAAAAAAAAAAGAAAAGAGGAATCAGAAAAGACTTTACCAAACATTTAAACATACTGCAGACTTTCTAGATTTAATAGTGTGTTTGCTTGGTTTAAATGACCAAACTATTCTTTTAACCCACTTTTTTCAGACTTAAGTTAGAAAAAAAGTCAAATTTTACAGCAAAATTGAGAATGAGGAAGGCAATACTCAACTAATCACTGATGATGACTCTCTTTCCACAACCCTGATAAAAACACAAACTGACTCCTGACTGATGTTAATTAAATCAGCCTCTAAGTTGCCTCTTCGTCTCCTGCCGTTTCCAGTTAAAATCCCTCTGTGGTCACGTAACTGCGACGTCATAGCATTTCATAAAACTCTGAAGCAGCAGTGGCAACATTTTTGCATCATGGGTCTAAAACATTCAACTTGCGCGTCCGTTTTGTCTGCCATATAGGTTAAAAGGATTTATGCACCGACACCTGGCCCTGAGCTGGTAGACCTGGTGCTGACCAGACCCTGACGTCACACAGATAATGACAGATTAGTCCACTTCCACGCCTCCTTCTCCTTCACCGGGCCAGGCAACGCCCACTCGGTTCCCAGCGCTGGTGTCCTTTAGTCACGACAAACCAGCTGCACATTTTACACAAAACATTTACCCGTCAACAAAACACAAATAAAGCAGGATATCAGACGTGTGGGCCTGAGCAGGACCATGACTGGGACAACGTTAAGAGTGGCGGTCTAAGGAGACCAGGACATTAGGCCTAACACAGCGACCTAAAGCTGTAATTTCATCCCCACAATCAGGACAAGAAGAGGAGGGAAATGAACGCCCGGTCTGCAGCATCGACATCTTGAAAACCACGGAAGAAGAAAATCACAAGCACAAATACTGATACTGCACATCGTCTTCATCTGGCCTGGGCTTTGAGGCTTTAGTCGACTTGTATCATTCGTGTTTTTGACAAAATACACAACATTTCTATTCCATTCACAGTACAAATCAAATCAGCCATGTACGACCCTGCACATGTAAACTCTAATGATAGAAACTTATCTTTAAGGCAGAAATGCCAAATATTTACTTCTGAGAAATCAAGATTTACTGCTTTTTCATTTTCTATTTTCTTTTTTCTTCATTCTTTATTTGAAAAGCAGGTTATACAAAACTTCCCTTTCGGGTACAATTCAATATTCACACACCAAATTTGAACGAAGATGCTAATCCAAGTTTAATAGAATATAGAACAAATTTTAAAAATAAATAAATAAAAGTGGGCGGGAGGAGGAGAGGGCTTGCTCTGCTTCTTCATCAACAAGATAAGACACAATAAGGTGTCTAAAAAATGCATATCATATAAATGTTTTCACATAACCGATATATTCAATTCACATCAATTATAGGTTTTACATTGTTTGTCCATTTGACCAAATAGTGAAAAAAGATTCCCTTTGACACTTAAAACAAAATGTCAGCTTCTCCAGAATGTAAATGTCCTGTATGATGTCGATTAAGGCTTCAACCATTTTCTAGTGATAGTCTTTTTGCTCGCTGCCAAAAGCATTAACAATAGTTTTTTTTATCTTTCAGAGTCCAGTTATCACATGAGGATTTACTGCTTTTTCATTTCATTTCAGATATCTTTGGACAGTGTGTTCATTTACCACATACATATAAAGGTGCATCAACAGCCACCACAGAGACGCCCATTTGTTATTACTTATTTACTGTATCAGAACAATAGTAACTGTATAATTTATCATAATAAAGCTCTAAATACACAAACACTGATATAGCTCTGTATAAATATATATATGCACATATATAAACGACCTATATATCAGGAAAGTAAAAGTTTTATTTTTTCATTAAATAACTGGCCTGGTTGGAAACAGCATAATGCAACAGTTTTCTCAGATACTTTTTATGGAATGTCCTTTGCAGTGGGCAGTGTTTTTGTGTTGTTTTATTTAATTATTTTTAAGTAAAGCTGTGAAGCTTTTGTCCACTAGAGGACATAAAATGCAATGCTGGGTCTCTGCATTACAATTTCCTCTTAATGACTTTTTATATTTATGTGCCAATAAGAAAGAATCACATTAATTGTGGCCAAAAAGAAAGCACCATGTTTATTTTTAATCATCAACAAAATACCTCATTTCTTTGAGGATGTCACTGATCTTGACAGAAAAACAAGCAGATTAAAGTCAGGTTTTCAGGTTCAACATCAGCTACGTCACTTTATAAACAGTTTTCAACATTTGTTGAAGACGTTACTGTGGCTAAATGCGAGTCAAAACCTTACATGTTTAACCTGAGATCTGGCAAGACTGTCCACGTACAGAAACGGAACGCTAAAGAAATAATCTTTATGTTAATTATAAAATGTGGAGATGCCCTTTTGACTCAAACTGTGTTGAAAACTACAGGAGAAACTGAGCGACAGACACACTTAATGCTGCTATTGTACGTTCACGTTGTTATCCTGGCTCATCTAAGAATAGTGATCCAGAAAGAAAAAGCCCGGCTGTGAGAACGCAGCCTAAAAGACTCAGAAGGGACGGGGGTGTATGGGCAGAAACTGCTGTGTACATGTAGGCAAGCGCTGCTATATTTAGACCGAACAGGCATGCGGCGCTGCCCGGCTCTGGCCATTCACAGCTATTAGGGCCAGAGACTCAGGATGTGATCCAAGACCAATAGTCTGTCAGTGGAAGAGGGGAGGAAGTGACCCGCTCCGGTCGCTTCCTGGCCCTGTTGACGAACACCGGCCGCCAAAGTGCCGGACGGCTTTGACGATGAGGCTCGTAACCCTTTGAGTCGCAGCCGATATGTCCTGCATTTACACTTTATTCACGTTCAGGGGTTGTCAGGACATTTTATCATTGTATTCTCTCTCATCTCAATTAAAATCAGCTGGTACAAATAATTCACATATGAGCATTTCAACTACAGATAGACATTATAAGAGCGGTTAGTCAGTAGTTTAATGATTATCCATGACTGTTCTTGCAAAAACAATGCAATATTTATTGAATATTTAGATACAAATGCACTATTTTTATAGACTTTCATAGATATACATACTTAATATTGTAAATACTGTGTATATTCATATTCTATGTTTTGTTTTTTACTTTTCATTCATGTTACATTTTGTATTCTTTATTTTCCTTTCTTTGTAATATTTGCTAGATTCTTATTTTCTGACATACCATTTTTTGTTTTATTCATATTGCTGCACTGATTAGAGTATCACTCCTAAATTCATTAACACACAATGACAGTAAAGTCTATTTTATTTTAATGAAGTCTTTATTTTAGTTTGTCTCAAACTTTGAAATAAGTGAAAAAATTAATAAAAGCAAGAAATCAATTACGTATGCACCCACCAACAGTCAATCAATGAAAAAGTAATGAAATATAATAAATTTTACATAAATGTGCATGTTAAAAATGTACTACTCTGATCGATCACATGCAGCAAATAAAAGCCTTTCAACACTGAAATCAGAAAAGAACGTTTACTTGCCATTACAACCCATCAAGTTTTGTGATTGAGTTGCAATGAACTTTGACACTCATATGTACATTTACCAGAACACAATATCATCACTTTCAATTCTAAATTTATCTCAATTTTAGAAGCACATCACTCAGCTTGGGTAGCAACAGACATGTCAATATTATTAATATTGTTTTTTTGATGAATCCATGTTTTAGTCTCAAACACAGATAATGCTTCATTTCTATGACTGCATCTGTTTTGTCTTCATATAACTGAGTATTTGATGGCTTTAAACTTCTACAATATGAGGGGAAAGTGTCTTACAGAAGGCACTGTAGTGGATTTAATACTGCGGTGTTTCCTGTGAACACTGTGAATATGGATGATAAAAAGAGGCGCTGAGGCCGAGGAAAAGCCTGAACACAGCAGTGAGCACATGGAGGCTCGGATTAGGCCTTCAGTCACTAAAATCTGTCGTCTTCCCTTCTCCACGCCCAGCCCCTGTCTCCCAGCATCCTCCCCCCACTCCAACAAACTGACCACAGCACTGCAGCTGCAATCTGCCGCCGCTGGCCTCGTCCATCACAACCACACGGAAACAACACAGGTTCATTCCCCAATGATCAGGATCTACCAGGCGCTTGGATCATAAATTAGATTAGATCAGATTAAACATGGCCACAATCAGATGGCCTTTTTCCTGGACTTAAAGAGGGCGATCTGGGTTTTACAACGCCTGCTTCATCTTCTATCATTTATATACAGAGAAACTTATAATTAATTAATAGTTATGTTCTAATGGCACTGGTAACACACAAAATATGCTGTATGCTGCTAGCATTACATGTGTTAACCTCCATGTATCACACATTCATTCTGTCACAGGTGGGAAACATGTCATTCGGGCCAAAACTAGCCCACCAAAGGGCTACAGTCTGGCCTGTGGGATGGATTTTTGAAATCAAAAAATTACAATGAAGATAATAACAATCAAGGATATCAAAATCATTTTGGCTCAGGGGCTGCATACAGACCAATATGACCTCAAGTAGGTTGAACCAGTAAAACACTATCATACCTATAAATAACTCCAAGCTTTTCAAAAAGTAAAATTACATGAAAATGTTTACATTTATAAACTATCCTTTCTCACAAAATTGTGAATAACCTGAAAAAATACAAACAACCTGAAATGTCTTCAGAGAAATAGGTGCAATTTTACCAATATTCTGCCTGTTACTAAAGGTTTTGTGTATTTGTAGATCCACTGTGATCTGTAAGATGTAATGCACATATAAATTGAGACATAAGATTGTTAAAATTGCACTTATTTTCTTCATTTCAAGTTTTTCATGTTATTTATATTTTAAAGGAAACTTTGTAGATAAATGTTTAATTTTACTTTTTTCAGTGTTATTTTACTGGTCCAACCCAACTTGAGATCACATTTTGACACCCCGGTTCCATATCCGATGCCATAAATTACATTGATTCCATGATATTTTGTTATGTGGACAAGGAATGCTCAGCTGTACACTAGTATTGGTCTTGGTGACAGACAACAGATATTAGCAAATAAGATGCTGTTCCACTGGTGGAAGTGGCTGTTGTTTATCTGTTGTCATTAAACATTGGTTCATAAACCTGTGTGATTAACATCGTCTAACAAATTACGTGAATAAGGCCTTAGAGACTTTAAGACAGTTCAGTTATTGTTTTCATAGTGACAATTTAAGAAGAAAAACAAAAGCACAACACAGAAAATAACACTGCATCATCATCATGATAAATCATTAAATTTACAATGTGCTACGGTGTGGTATGTGGATTTGGAATCGTCGCTGTAGGGTTATGAGAGTTCGGTCACATCACAGAGGAATAAAAAAGGAGTTCAGTCTTTCTGACCGTTTAGAGAACATTAGACTGGTGGATGCAGTGGAGGACGCTAACAGAAACACGGTGGTGTGTTTACAGACGGCTCCGTTCAGACTCTAGACCTGCTCCAGCCTCCACTCCTCTTCAGCAGATCCTTACAAAACTCAGAAAAGCCAGCCCTACCTGAGGTGCTCTGGTAGTTGCCATGGCAACTGGGGCAGACAATACCTCCGAGTCGCCATTCGAGTACAGAAGGTAGAGTGTTGGGTCTGCGCTTCTATTCACCGGTGGATAGAAAGGTGCCCTTCACAGTGGCACTGGGATCAGATTTCAGATTCCCACAGCACCAGGTATCAGATTGGAGCCGACACAGTTTCTGACCTATAATCAGCTCCGGCATTATGTGACGGGGGCTAACGGGACAGGGATGGACAGCCGGGCGGTGGCGGCAACACTTTCTAGAAACTTTGTTGTGAAACAGGAATCCTGCGCCTGGTCATCGCCGACGACGCCACGTTCCTGCTTTACACACAGCAGGGAAGGTGGTAAAGGTCAAAGGTCGGGCCTCATTTCGGGGAAGGCTGTATTTTTAGACAACCGACTGTATATACACATGTTCGGAGAAAACTAGACCATCAACAAAGACCACAGATAACATGTTGGAACAGGGTTGTCAAACTCCTTTTAGTTCAGGTTCCACATACAGCCCAATATGACCTCAAGGGGACTGGACCAGTAAAATAATAGAAAAATAGCTGGTAAATAATGATTAATCAAAAATTTTCTGTTCTGTTTTAGTGCAAAAAAGTTAAATTAAATTATGAAAATGTTAAAATGTCTACATTTACAAACATTCCTTTCGTAAAAAAAAAAAGAATAACCTGAACAACCTAACTTTTCTCAATTTTAACAATATTATGCCTCAACTTATCATTTTTACGTACATTACATGACAGTGGATCTACAAAGGCACAAAACATTCAGATTGGAATCTGTGGTGGGCTGGTTTTGGGCCACAGGCCATATGTTTGACCCCCCTGTGTTAGAAGAACAACAACATCAGCAACTTATGATTGTTTATACTGTTGATTATTTCCTAAAGAAAACTGATCGATTTCTATCAGCAGCAAATAACAGAGTGTAAGATTTAACCAGTAGAGAGGTGGCTTTCAGTTCATAGACATAATACATAAACTAGGTCCAGGGTTCTTACAGGTTTCTACAAGTTAGATTAAAGACCTTTTAAAGACCTTTTTTAAGACTACTTAGAACAGAATTCAATGCCTATTTCACATCTTATTTTATGGCCATAGTGGCAAAAATTCATGACTTCAAGAATCTAAGAGAATGTATTTGTTTACATCAGCAGAGGATGAACATACTGAACAACTACACAGAGCTGAATGTTTTGTAATCGTTTATCACCGGGCAAAGTTAGCAATAACTGGTTCCTAATTTCAGTACAAATTGTCACGTTGGAACAGGTCGAACTGAGTTGACTAATGTTACTTTCTTTGCAGCTTGGACAATTTACAGACACATTTAAACACAATACAGCAAACAAGTTTAGAGCAACATAACTTAAGACCTACCATATAAAATTTCATACCTTTTAAAGACTTTATGGTATTAAATGTAGATCTGTAAATTCAAGACTTTTTGAGACCCTGTAGGAATCCTGTCAGTCCTGTCAGCTGAAAACGGTCATTTTTATTTTACTAAAACTACAGTAGCTGTAGCAGGCATTGCGGTAAATTCTGTGGTTTGTTTGTTTACTCGACTGTGGTTTGCATTGTTTGTGTGTTAAATGTAGGGTATTAGGTTGTTGAGTCTGGATGGGACGCTCGGTGACCAGGGTAATCAGATTTACCCGGCTGAGCCTTTTTTCCCACGAGCGCCACTCTACCTCCCCGCCCCGCATCCTTCCTCTTCAGCTGATCTGAACTCCTGACTCAGAAACAGCCACTCGGCGGTGAAGCCTTCGGTTAAAGCCTCGGTACAGGGCTGAAGAAACCGCCGGCTGTTCAGATTACATGTTTGACAGATAACAACGTCACCTCAGAGTCTCTGGTTATTCCAGATTGTGTCCTGGCTGACAGCTGGGTGAGACCTCACGTCTGTGGGTCATTTCATTTCAATGTGAAGCCTTATATTTGCATTGCACACTGGTAACGAAAATGAAGTGCTTGTGCGTTTGTTTTCTCTTGTTTGTCACAGCTGGGGAGGCCTCAAACAGCGGGATGATGTGCATGTTTTCCCTCTGTTTATTTGTGCGGCGCTTCAGGCTGTGTAATCCATCACATTTATATTTACTGTAATCTCCTAGTTCATGTGAGAATAAAAGGTAACGTTGGAGAACCTTTGGAAGCCTTGTTGAGGTTATATTTTCCATAAAGTCGAATCTGTCTGAACACGGATGGGACGCTGACGTGTTTGTGAGCCGGCTGATCCCGTGTTGGTCCGACAGCGAGGCGGAGCGTTTCATTAGCGTAAGCAGCTTTTGATTTCCTGTCTCTGCTCAGCATTCAGCCGAGCACAGTCTCACTGCCGCTCTGCATTTGACTTTACAATCGCTGCCCCGAGCGCCGTCACTTCGCGCCACCTCGTACATGTTAAGAGGATGGACCTGGAGGGGGTCACACGGGGTAAAGGAGGACGCAGGACAACCTCATCCCATTGCTCTCAGTGTCAATGAGCACTGTTTTCTACGATGACAACATGTTCACCTACAGCACAATCAATAACAGACAGAAACACCAGTGCTGGCAAAAACAAATACAGACAGACTTCTACAGATATCAGCCTCATGGAAAGTTGGATCAATCAACCAAACTATGGTGGAGTGGACAGCTCATACGATACAATTTAGTCTTAAAGGAGTGATATCTTGCTTTTTTTAAATGGAATTATGTATTTTCCCACATTTCCCTGTGGTCTCCATAAACTGTAAATGCTCTACTTGGGCCTGAATTCTTCATTCATTCAACTCCACAGGTCCATCTTCAACCCTATTTCTGAGTAATGACACCAGAAAGGTGGTTTGGAACGCTGGCCCTTTAAATACACATGAGCCACTTCAGGCCCCACCCCCTCCAGGTTATTGGCTGTGCTGCTCTGTCCCGTTCAACCAACGACTGAACATTTTAGGTAATGGGCTCCAAGTTTGGACATATTTTCAGTATGGCCTACAACTGCTGCTGCTGCTGACAAACAACTGTCGTACTTGAAGAAATGTTAGTTCAGAAGTCTTGACCTTACATGTGTAAATGTTGTGACATAACTAGTTATAAAATGTAACAAATTAAGAAGGAATTAAAACAGGTTGTGGAAATCCGCTGGATTTTTGCCAAAATTAATATAAAGATAGTTTTGCAGCACCTGGAGGGTTCAAATTCAAACTGTATTAACTATTAGGGTTCGAATACATAAATAAATGAACCTAATAAAAGACTAATAAAAGTGGGTTTAGATAAATATGAGCCCTTTAAACTAAAGCTACATTATTTGCAGTAATGACTCCAATTCTTAACTACTGTATGTTTTCTAATATTTGTTTAACTCACTTTACTGTAAATTCTGCTGTGACATTTGAATGTCCCTACTGTGGGATAAATAAAGTCTTCTCTTATATATCTGATGTATGGTTTAATGAATCCAAAACATGTGGTTACAATAACATTCTCCAATAAGCCACAGTTTAGGAAATAGTTTGTTTACAGTTTAATCCTTATGGTCCGTTTCCCAGAATATAATCATCGATTCATAACATTCGCCACAGTGGACAGATACATTTTACACAGAAATAATATGTTTTCTTAAAGCAATGATATAGTCTAATTATGGAAAGACATTTATGGATGTGTTTATGGTCAGAAAAAAAAAATCAATGTCATTTCATGTTAAACTGATGATACATGGAACACACTATAATGGCACTGGGTATTATATCAAAGAAATTGATTTGATACTACTAGGTTTTATTAACTATTCAAGCAGGAAAGGGTCAAAAATCAGGGTAGGAAAAGTGATGAAGAAACAGAATAGATCTTAGATTGGAATGAATGTAGAGTGTTGTTTGTGGAAATTATCTGTTTAACTCAGACCCAGTACTACTTTTATGTCAGTTGCCAAATTAAATTTCCTCTATACCTAATCTTTCTTAAGTGATTTATCACCATTTATTTATAATATTATCCTCTGTATTTTTATCAGTATAAATCAGGTATTTTCCTGTATTTAATTTACTGATCATGAAGGTGTTCATAAAAGCTCAGATTAAAGTTGAGGGTTATGATATCAAAAGTAGAGACAACTGCAGAAAAAGTGACTTTTTCAGTTAAATCTACCATTAACTGAACATAAACTTTGCCTTTCCATCCACTGTCATTGATCCAATTCCAGGGGTTTTACGGGTGAATCAATGTCATAGAAGATGACAGTGTTTCCATGGTAACTACGGAGCCTCTGAACGTCTAAATGGGTTGTATCTGATGGCCATGAAAAGATGAATAACTGCATTTTACACCAATTACTGACATGTATTGATAGAATTAGTGAATCAACAGGTATTAAACAGTTTAGATCAGTACATTCTTGGGTCAGTAGTGGATATTTGGGTCTTTATGGGTTAAAAGTGGTGGTCGTCTATTATTCAACGAGTAAATTTTAGTCAAAATAAGACGTAATGACAACACTTTAGTTCTGCACAACCCTGCTGTCACATATCTAGACTCATCTCCACACTTCATTAGCTCTGAGCCAAGACAGGAGATAAGTTGGGCAACCTCAGCTATGGTTTTGAGGGTTGGTAAGAGCTTTCTGGGTTTTTTGGCCAGCTCTTGGACAACGCTGTGCACAGGATGCAGCGATAACGCATTTGTAAAATAATGTCTGGAGGATGCTGTTTAAATGGAACATGTCCACGTGAAGCAGGTAGAACAACTAAACCCCTACAAATGAAAATGCCACATCTTTGTCAAAACTTGCCATTTTTAGGGTGTATCTGCAGCTCGGAGGGGAACAAGGGAAACAATAAGACAAGGAACTGAAAGGAGAACGACAATTCTGACAAGAGCCCACAGATACAGTATATTCACCATTATTCCAGCAGAGTACTTCGTGTGAGCCAGACTACAATATTACAAATAGTATAAATAAGAAGTAACACTAAAATCCAAAGTTTTATTTATATAACAACTGAAATAAAAGCCATGACAGCACTTTAGCTCTTCATAAACCGCGTGGCATATTAGAAATTTTATAAAAACTAATATTATTAGCAGAATCTGATAAATCAGGCTGAACAACTGGAATGACCTGAAAATAAACCCATTTAGAATCACCTATTTCTGGTGATTAGATTGATATCTGGTGCGATGTTCAGCGATACACATTTGTTTATTTCATTAAACTTAGATGTTTATTTCGGATTCTTTAAGGGGACTCATTTCTGATGGTGTTTAGCTTTTCAGGGACTCATGTCATGACATTTATTTTTATCTTTTGCTCCGAACTGTCCTTAATATAATCAACCATTTGTTGACTGACCTCTGACAGATTCTATTAAACTCAAAATGTATAGACAGAACTTTTAATAGAGAGGAAAGCATCTGTATTGGTGTGGGCATGAACACACCATCTAAACAGCATCATAACAAAATAAACTCAAACAAAGACTATACACGTGATCTGTATTTCAGTTTTTCTATCATGTAGAGGATGACTGACCATGACTACATACATGTTATTAAATGAATAAACTGACAGATACAACAGTGCAGATGTCAAACGCAATAACATGACTAAATGTGTCGTCATTTTGCTGCTGGACATGAGCATTATGACAAATATTTTATGTCCACATGGAGAGCTCTACAAATGTTTAATCACTGGAAATACTGAAAGCAGTCTTCAGGCATGTTCTTCGTTCCTACTGACACAAAAAAAACATATTTCCAGTTTTTGTGCTAATGCAAACACACTCAGATTGGTCGATTCTGGTGGATAATGTACATATATGTGTGTAAAACTGACCGTTATTATAAAACAGTCTGAAACAATCTGTCAACAGCTGGAATTTAATGGCAAAATGGACCCTAAATCTATTTATAGGCCTGTTTACAGACTTCACATCGAAGGGACATTTTCAGTTTTATGACAGAGATGAACTGGTCTATTATAAAAAGAAAATCAAACTGTTAAATTGTTCTCTTGTAGAAAGCGAAATTTACTTAAGTTTACCCAGCATCATCGTTTTAAAGGAGTAGGCTATTATTATTATCATCATCATCATCATCATCAGGTGAATGAGTTAAAGCAGGAATTTTGCAGGCTGAGAAAAAAAACAAACATACTGACAAGTGTTTGGTTTTCTACTTTTCTACTAACTAACATGTAGTCTTTGCTTCATATCTTTAAATGTACTGTCTAATAAACAAACTATGCAAATGTTATGATATGTCTAGTTTAGGTTGACAGAAGACAGAAACTAAAACTGGGTGAAGTCTGACGTTATGGCTTCAAAAAGTTAACAATTAATATATTTATGGAAAAATTTGTCTTAAATTATGATAAAGAAAATTATCAAGACAAAACATTTCAAGTAAGAGAAATTTTCCTACATGTTCACAATTAAATTCTGCAGTGTTTTTTTTTTGTTTTGTTGACATAGCTCAGCAAGTTTTAGTATAAAAGTTGACATGGTTTTCAAATCAAAACCCGTGTGTGTAAACCGAGTGAAACATTACAATATTTATGACTTTTACAACAGTTACGTTCATCACCAGAGTCCTCAACCCAGTGAATATTTCATATAAACCCTCACCCTGCGGCCCGGGGTGAATGACTGTCATGATTTTTCATGGATTAAATACAAAACAAAGCGCTAGCACCATCAGGAGAGGCTATTATGGCAGATGGACTATGTCTGAATAAGAAAACTCAAACTGCTTTACATCTACACAAGAATGATGTCAAAACACCACAGAGAATGACATACTTTAGGCCTTGATTTGTACAGTTACTATTCAACTGTAGTGAGTGAAATATGTATAATCATTAGGTGAACATAGATCAAATTGAAGATAATGTCAAAGAAGTAAGACAGTATTCAGGAGATTTTCTCACTATTTTCAGGTGTGACCAGCTATGAACCAGTCGCCTTAAGTAAACAAAAACAAAATGTTGTCAAAGTTGTGTTCGTATCTTAACCTTATTTTGGGCTGTTCAATAAAATGATAATTAACGACAGTAACGTACATTCTCTCTGTCTTTTGGGTTTCTTTTGTTTACACTGTCGACTGAAACGTTTTACAGAGTTTAACTCAGTGTTTCCCGCATATGTTAATGCTGAGTGAATAATTCACATGTATAATCAATCTGAATGTTCTACATCTAAATTTCTGAAATGTTATGACCACAAAGAAGAGTGTTAAACCACAAATAACGTCAAGATTCTTCAACTTTCACATAGGAACAAAATAACGATTTGACATTTATTGTGTTAGTTATTGATATGGACAAACACTTTCAGCCTTGAATTTATATGTGTATATGTTAAAATATAATTAAAAAAAAAAAAAAAAAAACCTTTCTATGTGATTGTTTGGCAAAATGTGCTATTGAGTGAAATGTATCATTAAATGCAGGTGAAATGACCTGGAATTATACGATATATCGTCACTTTCCTAAAACAATTATCCAAATAATTTTTTCTAGATTTTTCAAGAAACACAAAAAATTTAACCAGAAATTGAGGATTTGATGGTTTGGGCAAAAATGTCATTTATGTCGAGAAATGACTTTGGCAATTACTTTAGACAGGCGGCATTATATAACATTTGATGGTAGATTTTGTCACTGTGATTTTTTGAATCTGTGACATGACTAGCAGCAAAGCTTAAATTGTTCAACCATGTAAAGCAGACCTGGGTATTGTACGGCCCACGGGCCACATGCTGACCCTGACTGGCCCCCATGAGGTTACTGGCAAATTAAAAGTCAAATGATATGTATATCATTATAATAGATGCAACCAATACAACAACACTGCTTTTATTTTGGAGGTTCTGCTTAATCAAAGTTTTTTTGATGTACACTTTCCGTACTTAGTGAAAGGCTTATGCGCCGATTGGTTTGTTGGTCAGTTTCAGCCCATGAAGATGTCAGCTAATGCCAAAAAACAGAAAGACTGATTCAGAATGCAGAGTTTTTAACAAGACATGGACTTCTAAGTATGTCTTTATTTAAGCCAGAGGTAAAAACAAAACAAAATAAAAAACGAGATATGCAAACAAAGGAAGCGGGATGCATTTATTGTTTTTCATGTGAAATTAATGTGGTGCTGGCTTTGCACATTTTCAAAACTGTTTTTGTGAATATTCATTAAATCACTGTATTCTGTGCTCCACATTTTCATTGTATAATTGTTTTATTTACTGTTTTTATAGATATATATAGATATATTGAACAGAGCTGCAAGTGTATTGGTCTGGCCCTTAACAACTGCCAAAGTTTCTCATGTGGCCCCATAAAAAAAATGCTCACCCCTGACGTGAAAAAGCATGACAACACTGATCTCATGGACTTAGATTGTTCTCATTTAAGGCCTTAAAGCTTCAACTAGGACAGAAACTTTGTCTGTTCTATGACTTGTTAGTTTTTGTTTATATAGAACCACCAAAAAATAATCAAACGTGATGAACAGTGTTACTTTGAATTATATATAATCACAGCTGGATTGACAGAAGAGTTACTCATTTATGATGTAAACCTTCACATATAGGCTACTGTGAAAAACTATCACTCAGTCCAACATGAACATAAAAAGAACTGAAAAGGGGAAAAGAAAGAAATTATATGTAAAAAATGTTGATGCAGAAATACAAAGATTTTATGAGTTGTCTGTTATAAGAAAAACTGAATTGATGTTGAGTGTTAAAATGTCTCTCCTACATGTTTTCTTTACATTTGAAGGCCTGTAAAAGTACATTTCACCAGCTTCCAGGTGTTCCTGAACAGTCAAAGCCTAATGCCAGGTTCAAATCACTAGACTTCACTCCAGAGACAAAAAGACAATCTGAGCGGTTTAACATCGAGCTGAAACACCATCTGACAAGTCAACCCGAACACAAAACACCATCCTACCACACATCAACTGTATTTTAAAATATTAACTGACATTATTCCGATCTGCGAAGGCAGTCAAACGGTGCTACGCAATATGCTAACGTAGCTCCATTAGCTTCCCCAGCTCGACTAGCCGAGTTAGCTCACAGGTAGCTCGGCTGAAATAGGAGGACTCGTTTTTAACCAAAGAAACACATTTACAGAAGATAATGTGAGTTTGTTTCGAACCGGCCACTGTGTTCGTGATATGTTTCAGATAAATACCTTGTTAGCCGAGTCGCCCGGACTGAGCCGCTGGTGTAAAATGGCAGCCTTAGCCTCTCAATAATGAGTCAGGAAAACAGTCCGCTAGCTAACTGTTAGCATCGACCGCGGCTAGCAGCTGTGCTACATTGTCATGAGAAAGAGCGCCGCCAGCTCACATTGAACACTCTCAAACATCTTCTTACCATGTTAAGGCCGTCGCTGTCACTGTATGGTCGCCGTGTGTGGGGTTATCTAGGACCGAGGCTGAGTCCTCCGCCGTTTTTTGTCTCTGTGTGTGTATGTGTGTGTGTTCGCTGTCCGTTTCGCTGCTAACTGCGACCGCTCCGTTCGCACAAAGATCAGCTCAGCGGCCACCGAATCACGCTGCATTCAGGCGCCCTCGGAAATACAAATATCCACGAACAATCTGACAACAGCAGAGGAGTGGTGACAAAAGAGCGGTGTTATGTGTACAGGTTGACCTTATAATGTGCTCATGTGTGTATAGCTGAATTTGTCTTTGATAGTAGATGTTTTGTGTACATATTAAGACCTATTTATCTTGTCTTAGATAATGTGAGATAGCTGGTCTAAATAAATTTTGGTGCAATAATATGAAAAATATTTTGTATATGTTCATGGTTGAAATATCTACTTATTGTATATAATTGTATAGTTGTTTGTTCTTTGACTGTTTTTTAGGGAACATCTTTTGTGGAACAATGGATGGAAACTAGACTCTGGCTAAAATCTGGAGTGTTTACATTCAGGTGAAATCATAAATACATTGAAATTGAACAAGGTGTTTTAAAGTTAGACAGGGGATGTTTTATATGTAGTGGAAGTAATTTATTCCTGTCTTTACTAACACTTTTCCAAATGTAAAGCACACCCTAAATAACCTTTTGACATGGTGTAAACTCTTTAAAACCTGACGTGTCATCGCTGACACACCTGACACATATGCGGTTTGGATGGCTGTAACTCTTTCACTGTGTGTGAAATTGGAAAAATTCCAACAGTTTCTGAAACCTGAGACATTGCACTTTATAGATTTTATTGGGTCATTACGGTAATTTCATTCACACCTGTGCTAGAAGCTGGAGATGATGCTGTTTAGCAGTATTAGAACATGCAGTAAATTGTGAATGACTGCTAGACTTTGAAAGATCTGGAAAAAAAAAGTGCTCTGGAAAAAATGGGCAAGCGGACTCACTCACAGCATATTTTCTAACCTTTTTATAGTCCAAATAAGAAAAAAAAGTTTTAGGCTAGGGTTTAAAGGATTAAACTGAACAAAAAAGTGGGCTATAGAAAAAAAAGTGTAGCTAGTCTGAATGTGAAAATCCACTTTAAACTCCACAATGTGTAGATTTATTGATGTAGTTCAGAAAACAATGAATCAAACATTGAAGGCCAGGAGCTTAATAATTAAAAACAATTATAAGTGACAATTTTTTTTCTTAACTCTGGTCTTTTTATTCTAATAGAGTTAAAATATGACACTACTATAACCCTTTCATGCATAGTGGTCACTCCAGTGAACAGTTCTTCTACAGCTGCTCTTTTGTAAATTCATGGGTTTTGTTTTTTTAGTTCCATATCAGTCAACACAGTGGACACTTATGCACCATCTCATACACTGTCATTCATACCATTAATGTAACTTTCCTGTTCTTAAATAAAATTTATCTGCAGTAACATATTTGAGTGTAAATCAATTGCTAATTGTTATTAGACTGTAATTAACAGTTTTCTTACACAAAATGGGTTTTTTTGTGTGTGTACATATTATCTCCATGAAGTGAGAAATAACTATTATTAGACTATGTTAAAATGTGAGAAAATATCAGATTAGCTGCATTAAAAAAGTTTTTATCTCATAGTTTTCACACAGTATATCACTTTTTGATATTGCGTTTTAAATACATGTTGTTTTGCTTCAAAAAAGTAAACACATGGTGTCCAGCTGAGTGGACTTTTTTGTAACTCCGTGAAAAACAGGTTCATTAAAAAAAAATTTCCATTACATTGTTTGTTTGTTTGTTTGTTTGTTTTATTCATGCTTAAAGAGGAATAAAAACACTCAGGAAAAAATCTTGACTAAGGTTCACATAATTAATGCATGGAAGGGATAACTCTACTGTTTATCTCTATGAACAAATTTAATATTCAAATAGCAATAGTGGCTGGAAACAAACAGAAGTTCACATTATAATTTCCGCATTTTCCAAACATTCAGTCACTTTCACAATGTTAAATCCAAACAACGTTATTCTGCTCATAAAAAAAAGTTTATTTTTCTCCAATTTTCTCAGTGGCACGGAAAGAAAATGCATTTATCCATAATTTTTCATATGTTTTAATGCATAAACAGAATGAGAAATGCACAGATCCAGGGTTATTTTTATTATTAACATTACTTTTCTTAATAAATATATGACCAAATATTTATTTTTCATATTCGTGGTTATTGAGTTCAGGTAATTACATCTTAAAAACAAAAACAAAAATTCATAAAGTACCTTTAACTGTGATACTTAAACAGCTGTCGACAAACAAAAGCATCAACCGATCTAAAATGTTCAATGACTTTTCAACCATTGATCCTGTTAGTACATGCAAATGATTGAGCCAAAATTCAGTTTGTCATCTTTTCATGGTCATCAGATACGACCATTTGGATGTTTAGAGGCTCCATAGTTACCATGGAAACACTGTCATCTTTTACAACACCGATTCACCAGTAAAATCCATGGAGTTGGATCAATGACAGTGGATGGACACACTGGGTTTATGTTCAGTTAATGATAGATTTTGATTAAATTGTCACTTTTTCTTCAGCTTTCTCTGTTTTCATATAATGACCTCTGAATTTACTCTGAGCTTTTATGAACATTGACATAATATCCCCAATTGCTCAAAAAAAATTGCACCATAACTGTATTGAAATTGATGGTGTGTCCTTATGTAAATAGAGTTTATATGGAGTCTACACAGTTTATTATTTTTTAGTTTTCTTACTGTTTTTTTTTTTTTTTTTTTTAATATATCTTGTATTTATAATTTATTACAGAGACAATGTCTACTTGTAAAGAATTCCTTGTATGTTGTTTTTATGTATTTGGCAAATAAAGATGATTCTGATAATCAGTAAATAAAATATAGGAAAATACATGATTTTCACAAAAAAAAAAAAAAAAAGCTAAATAGAGGATGATATTATAATAAATGGTGGTTAATCACTCTGGAAAGGTTAAATGTAGAGAAAAATTAATTCAAATGACGCCTCCAAAATAGTTGTAGATCTTTACAGTGTAGCTGAAACAGTTCATCTCTGACAGACACCACAAAGCGGAGTTTACAGTGATTCCCTGAACGCACCATTTGCGTCACAAGTGAAGGACTACAATCATGGCGTCACAAAACAACTACGGATGCCTTCAACTACAGATAATGCAATATCCCTCACGCATGCGCACAGGGCCGCCTCAGTCACCTAATATGACATCTGAATTATGCATGGATGAGACAGAGGCACGAGCTGACATTTACTGCTGTGTTTGTGCACGTGCGGAGACGTTCAATGTCACGTTATCCCTCGTGATGAAACAGACACTGACCTTCTCTGGGCGCTGTGACGTCCTGATCCCCGTCCTCCGACCTGTTTTTACCCACACATGATTCCTGCGGCGTCTCCACAAACAGCCGTCAGTCATTATTTACACAGATCCTCCATCCCGCCCTTCACCGGCCGTGACGCGGACACAGCGCGAGCGCGACCCCTGCTGGACGGGCATGGAAGTACACAAACACAGACTGGAGGTGAGCAGCTGCACATGGACCCAGGGAACAGACTGACCAGAGCTCAGGTGGCACATGAGAAGTGAGAGCAGCAGCAGGGAAGAAATGAGAAAAGAAGAAAAACCTGACTTTTACACCAAGGTTAGAATAGTTTTGGATTTTTCATTATAGTTTAGTTTTATTTAGTGTTGGATTTTTTTCTCTAATTCAGTTAGTTTTGATTCGTGTTTAGAACAGGTTTGATAGTTTTTAATAGTTTTAATTTTTTTTTTCTAAATGCTTGGGTTTTTTTTAATTTATTTATTTATCGTTGTTTATTTATTTTATTTTTTATTGATTTTTTTCAAATTTGGATATGATACAAGCTTCCTGATTACTACTATTTAACTTCTTTGCACAACATAATATAGAAATGAAAATTCAAGGAAGCATAAAATAATGATACATGCAAAAAGAAAAAGAAAAAAAAGTCATATTCGAAAAAGAGTAAGAAGAAGCATAGTTTACTAGCTCTCACCCCTTTGTCTAAACCAACAATATGTACAGCATATACAGTACAGGCCAAAAGTTTGGACACACCTTCTCATTCTTCGCATTTTCTTTATTTTCATGACTATTTTCATTGTAGATTCTCACTGAAGGCATCAAAACTATGAATGAACACATGTGGAATTATGTACTTAACAAAAAAGTGTGAAATAACTGAAAACATCTCTTATATTCTAGTTTCTTCAAAGTATCCACCCTTAGCTCTGATGACTGCCTTGCACACCCTTGGCATTCTCTTGATGAGCTTCCAGAGGTAGTCACCTGAAATGGTTTCCACTTCATAGCTGTGCCTTGTCAGGGTTACTTAGTGGAATTTCTTGCCTTATTGATGGGGTTGGGACCATCAGTTGTGTTGTGCAGAAGTCAGGTTGATGCACAGCTGACAGCCCTATTGGACAACTGTTAGAATGCATATTATGGCGAGAACCAATCAGCTAAGTAAAGACAAACGAGTGGCCATCATTACTTTAAGAAATGAAGGTCAGTCAGTCTAGAAAATTTCAAAAACTTTGAATGTGTCCCCAAGTGCAGTCGCAAAAACCATCAAGCGCTCCAACGAAACTGGCTCACATGAGGACCGCCCCAGGAAAGGAAGACCAAGAGTCACCTCTGATGCTGAAGATAAGTTCATCTGAGTCACCAGCCTCAGAAATCGCAAATTAACAGCAGCTCAGATTAGAGACCAGATGAATACCACACAGAGCTCTAGCAGCAGACACATCTCTACAACAACTGTTAAGAGGAGACTGCGTGAATCAGGCCTTCATGGTCAAACAGCTGCTAGGAAACCACTGCTCAGGAGAGGCAACAAACACAAGAGATTTATTTGGGCCAAGAAACCCAAGGAATGGACATTAGACCAGTGGAAATCTGTGCTTTGGTCTGATGAGTCCGAATTTGAGATCTTTGGATCCAACCGCCGTGTCTTTGTGTGACGCAGAAAAGGTGAACGGATGGATGCTACATGCCTGGTTCCCACCGTGAAGCATGGAGGGGGAGGTGTGATGGTGTGGGGGTGCTTTGCTGGTGACGCTGTTGGGGATTTATTCAAGATTGAAGGCAACCTGAATCAGCATGGCTACCACAGCATCCTGAAGTGACATGCCATTCCATCCGGTCTGCGTTTAGTTGGACCATCATTTATGTTTCAACAGGACAATGACCCCAAACACACCTCCAGGCTGTGTGAGGGATATCTGACCAAGAAGGAGAGTGATGGAGTGCTGCGCCAGATGACCTGGTCTCCACAGTCACTGGACCTGAACCCAGTCAAGATGGTTTGGGGTGAGCTGGACCGCAGAGTGAAGGCAAAAGGGCCAACAAGTGCTAAGCATCTGTGGGAACTTCTTCAAGACTGTTAGGAAACCATTTCAGGTGACTACCTCTGGAAGCTCATCAAGAGAATGCCAAGAGTGTGCAGAACAGTCATCAGAGCTAAGGGTGGATACTTTGAAGAAACTAGAATATAAGAGATGTTTTCAGTTATTTCACACTTTTTTGTTAAGTACACAATTCCACATGTGTTCATTCATAGTTTTGATGCCTTCAGTGAGAATCTACAATGTAAATAGTCATGAAAATAAAGAAAATGCAAAGAATGAGAAGGTGTGTCCAAACTTTTGGCCTGTACTGTATATACATACACACATATACACACATATACGTACACATCTATCATCTATACACATATACATATATATACACATACATATACAGGGTGGGGAAGCAAAATTTACAATGAACATTTAGTTATTTTTTCTCAGCAGGCACTATGTCAGTTGTTTTGAACCCAAACATATACTGATGTCATAATCATACCTAACACTATTATCCATACCTTTTCAGAAACTTTTGCCCATATGAGTAATCAGGAAAGCAAACGTCAAAGAGTGTGTGATTTGCTGAATGCACTCGTCACACCAAAGGAGATTTCAAAAATAGTTGGAGTGTCCATAAAGACTGTTTATAATGGAAAGAAGAGAATGACTATGAGCAGAACTATTACCAGAAAGTCTGGAAGATACTATTAAAGAAGAATGGGAGAAGTTGTCACCCCAATATTTGAGGAACACTTGCGCAAGTTTCAGGAAGTGTGTGAAGGCAGTTATTGAGAAAGAAGGAGGACACATAGAATAAAAACATTTTCTATTATGGACATTTTCTTGTGGCAAATAAATTCTCATGACTTTCAATAAACTAATTGGTCATACACTGTCTTTCAATCCCTGCCTCAAAATATTGTACATTTTGCTTCCCCACCCTGTATACATACACACACACACACACACACACACACACACACGTATACATACATACTCACATACATACATATACACATCCACATATATCATATACACATACACCTACATATACATCCATACACATATATGCATATACACACATATACATACCCATGCGCATACACTTACATATACATATACAAATTCACATATACACTGTTCCATACATACACATATACATTCCCATAGGCTTCTCTGCCTCTAATCCCTATGCCATATCAAATAAGTAAAGGAAAATAGTCAGTAATGATAATTATCAATTATAACTGCTAAACAAAATATTTTTGTACATTTTCTTAGTTTCAGTTTCTTTAAATTTTTTCTCTTCTTCTCTGTCGTCGTATTCAAATAAATCCCAGACAGGACTCTGCTGCTTTCTCCCACCTTTCGTCTCCATGTTTCCAGGTAGAGTGGGGACCAGAAGACGACTGGAAATCACAAGTGAACACAAGTGACGGACCCTTAAATATCATATGGTGCCAGCAGAGAAAATTTCTTGAGGGAAATAAATCGATTTCCTATCAATCCAACATTGACAAAGACGAAAAACGAAGGGAATTTTTATGTTTTAGTTAGTTTTGTAAATACACCATACAGTTTCAGTTAGTTGTGTTTTTTTTCCTTTTAATTATAGTTTTAATTTATTTAAGTTAACGAAAATGTTTTTACAATTCTAATTTTCGTCATTTCGTTAGTTTTCGTTAACAATAATAACCTTGTTTTACACATCAGACATTAAAGGCAACAAAGGTCTTCTATAAAACATAAAATGAGACGAGCAAAATTATTTATTTTGTGGTAGTTTATTAGACATAAGGTGCACAAAGGTACAGTTTGACAATCCCAAAATAAAAATTATAACCATGCATGAAAAATATCAAGTCTTTAAAAGGGTTTATATGTTGTATTTTTTACTTTCAAATATTAAAAAAAAATGACATAAAATTATCATCAGTGTTTAGAATCAATATCTGTGAAATTTTGCCAAAGATGCCAGTGTATTGGATTGTACATGAACAGAATCTATTTCCAGCAACAAGATTTATGTGACCACTAGAGGGAGTAGTGAGTCACTCTGACTTAATCAGAATCAGCTTTATTGTCCAAGTATGTGAACACATACAAGGAATTTGGCTTCAGTTTTTCTTTGCTCATGAGACACAATTTCAACATAAACCCAAACCCACTTAAACATAGACCTAAAATAAACAAACAGTCGACTAGAGACACGGACAACAATGGGCTGAGATTTACAGGATTTATATTGTAATATGTACAAAATGCAAATTGAATTTTATACAGTGAGTGGATGTGTACAGGGGTGCGGTCTATTAAAATATATATGTTTATGAACATATTATTTACAATGGATTTATGCTGTAATATGATCACGCCTTTCCAAAGTTTTACACACATATGAATGAATGAATGAATGAATAATGGACCAAAAAGAGGTGAAAATGTATATTTCACTGAACTTAAAAACATATATATTAATTCTTAAACCCCCAACCTGTGTAAGTAAGTTGTCCACAAACTCAGTTCAAAACAATGAGGATTTCTGTATTTTTTAAATGAAAATGTAATATTTTATTGACGTATGAAGCTAGATCTTCCACAAACAATGGATCACACCTAAACCCTGTGAAATCTCTGCTGTAACTGTATAAACATCTAAAATTCACAGACTTAAAAGTGTAATATGAACATTTGTGTAGAAATCTGTATGTATTAAAGCGGGGGGGTCAAACTCATTTTAGTTCAAGGGCCACATTCAGACCAGTATGATCTCAAGTGGGCTGGACCAGTAAAATAATGATATAATAATCTATAAATATGTCAACTCAAAACTTTTCTCTGTATTTTATAGTGAAAAAAAGTCAACATTGCATTATGAAAATGTTTACATCTACAAACTACCTGAAATTTCTTTAGAAAATTAAGTGCAATTAGAACACTATTATGTCTCAGTTTACCAGTGACGCATTTGAATTACAACTTACAGTACTTTTGAGAAATGTGTAAACCACGAACACAATCAAGAAAAAAAACCAAAAACAAATATGACCAAATTAAGCAATAACAAGAACAAAACATGCACAGAAAATGAAAAAAAAACAAAACCTTCTTAATAAAATCTTAATAAAATGTTGTTAAAATTGTATTTACTTCTCTTACGACAGTTTATCTTGTACATATTTTTTCAGGTTATTCATAGTTTTTTGTGAAAGGGTAGTTTGTAAATGTAAACACTGTTATGTAACTTTCCTTTTTTTTTGCACTAAAACAAAGAAAAAAAATTGTAGTTGTCATTATTTATAGATTATTTTGATAGTATTTTACTGGTTTGACCCACTAGACATACTGGTCTGAATGTGGAACTTGAACCAAAATTATTTTTGATATCCTTGATTATGTTCAGTGTAATTTTTGCATTTGAAAAATTCATCCCATGGGCCGGATATATAATCAAATATTTAAAATAATAATCACCAATTATCATTGATAATCACCAATTAAATCATTTACAAACAGATTTAGATGAAATTGACCTGATGTTTAGTAATCCACACCTTATATGTTTATTAGGTGTTCTTTTATTTTGACTGCAACCCGGAACTATTTTTTTCCACTGGGTTTTTTGGGGGTTTTCTTTGCTGATAAGGAGGGTCTAAGGTGGGGGGATGCCTGGGACATTGATTCATTTGCTTCATCGACTGTTTATTTAGCTAATTATTTGACTGTTTGCTTATTTTCATTGTGTTTTTATCAGTTCAGCAAATTCTGTAAAGCCCTGTGAGGCGACCATGTTGTGATACTGGGCTTCACAAATAAAACTGAATTGAAATGAATTTAAAAAATGACCTAAAATTCTCATCGTAGTGTTGAGAATAAATATCTGTGAAGTTCTGTCAAAGATGCCAATGTATTGGACTGCAGAGGTATGATGTGAATTTATTTCCAGTGACGGGCTGGAGGATTTATATGACCACTAGAGGGAGTAGTGAGTCACTCCATCGACCGAGGCAGGTTGTAGATGAGAACCAGAAAGAAACAACTGTCAGAGTCACAGAAAAGAAGCGGACAAAAATACAACCCGTCGTTTTCTCCACTGGACTCAGCTGTAAATGTAAAGAATGGAGTTTGATGCTGAAATGTCAACGTTTCCTCTACACAGGTGAGTTTGATTGTTGAGGCTTATGAAGGTATAAATTATTATGGGATGTTTTCATCTTTGCTAAGTTGCTGTTTGTTGATCCACAGTTCAGACTAAACTGTGACAGTTCTGACTTTGTTGTTGGATTCAAACAGATCTTTAATTCAGCTACTGACAACACAAACTGTACAGAAAACAGAGGTGATTAGTGGCTGTTTTCAGTCTAAAAACAGAGCTAAGCTAACAGAGCTAAGCTAACAGAGCTATAATGTAAACTATCAGCTGATGCAGTGCCTGAACATTATAAGACACAGTGTTATTTTAAGTGATTACCAAAATACACATCTATGAGTTTAAGTTTGAAGAATAAAACTTGATGATACCATAATACAGAAGTGTGTATTCAGTGAGTGACACAGTCTGTGGATACATAGCGGTGATTCGTTGGTGGTTTTGGAAGAACCAAGTATGTTCTAGCACTAAATCTCAAGTTAACATCAGTAATTAAAATGTTTACAAAATATACACATTTATATAAAACATTCATTTGTTTCCAAATGACAAATACTT
Source organism: Sphaeramia orbicularis (assembly GCF_902148855.1). Classification (NCBI taxonomy): domain Eukaryota; kingdom Metazoa; phylum Chordata; class Actinopteri; order Kurtiformes; family Apogonidae; genus Sphaeramia; species Sphaeramia orbicularis. The sequence continues at coordinate 41,343,879 of NC_043976.1, read as the reverse complement.
GTTTGAACATTAATCAGTGGATGGTTTAGATCCACGATACCATCATTACAGGCCAAACCTGTGGTCGCATGAATGAGTGAAGGAAGAAAAGGAGGTGAAGTTGTAAAATAGGGTCAAACCTTAGAAGGAGGAGGCGTTGGATGAACGAACTGGACTTGAACACAGCGTCCAGGCCCTCTTTACAACTGAAGGTAGAAGCTGTGTTCACTGTCCTAATGTTTGAATGTCTGACCCTTTTTTCCAACCACAAATGAGTTAATTTTATGCCTAAATTGTTGTAATAAATGCAACAGTTATGTCATATTTGTAACACATTTAGCATTCTTAAATTTGGTGCATATGTGTTGTTTTGGAGTAAAATCGACCTTTTCTGAGTTTTAGATGCGTAGTTAAAGAACATCTTTTAAAAAAGTCATAAACCACAAAGAAAATGTGGAGTCCTTATGTATAGGTTATTATGCTATTATTATTCTATCCCCAAAACTCCATTTCAGGGATATAATGGTTTTACCTTGAACGCCGCCACTGCTGGATATCGTTCATGTGAAGGCGATAACTAGGACAGATTTGGTTGGAGTTCTTCTCCCTTGATAACCAACACAGGGAACCCCAAGTGGAAGAACTCTATCGATTTCAGCTTCTCTGTGAGTATTAGAAGTCATCCACATGGGGGCGCTGTAGTTGAAAATCAGTTTTTTGGACATAAATTAAGTAACAATAGGCCGTTTGAGATAAAATTTGGTTCATATTGATCGTCTTCCAAATGTCCAGTTTCCGTTTACCATCCAGAGTTCATATGGTGCCATTTTCACTCACTAGGTGGAGTTTTGTGGGAAAAATAGTTTCTCTGACCATTATTCTGACACTATCAGGTCCATGTTAGCCTGGCCAGTTATCCGTCTTTCTCAAAGACAAATCCGTCTGAAATCATAGGGCTTGAATCCAAATATGGAGGTGGGACTAACAGGCGCTGTGTAAACCAATCACAGATAAGATGGACATGACACTTTTGTCAGAGAAATTTAAGAATACAGGGTGTAATCTGGAATTCAATCCTTATTTTTGAATCAGGTGAACAAACAACAACAGTTGTAAAGAGATTCGCGGACTTGGGACTGATTTTGACTCGCAACAAAAAGAAGTCACTGTGTATGACGCATTGCGAAACACCCGGCCCCCAGACTTGTGATTGGTCCGGTATAGAATAGATGGTGCATATTTCACAGCGATCGGCCCAATTCCAGACTGTTTTCTCAGTATTGAATACTCTAAGAAAACTGGATGGACGGACAGGTTGGGTCCATGAAGCTCAAACTGAGTTCATATCGATCGTCTAACAGTTCTCTTTCTTCATGCCACTACCTTGAGTTTACATGATGTCATATTTTGACACCAGGTGGTGTGTTTTTTCCAAATGGTTGGGGGTGCAGAGGACTGGGGGGATTTCAGGGATATACCCTTGCTGTCGGCCCCCAACAGTGAAAGCCTCCTTTTATTTCAGATCACAATGTGGAGCCTGAACTAAAACGAGATCAACGCCCTTCACTGTTCATATCTTCAGTGAAATTTTTCCACTTTGCAAAGCCATCCCACGAGCCGGATTGGACTCTGTGGCGGGCCAGTTTTGGGCCACGGGCCACATGTTTGACACCCCTGGTTTAACCCATTTGCATGGTTTTGTGAAGCGATGAGTCAATGTTCAGCTTGTCAGGACATCTGCTTCGTCCATCAGCTGCTTCTTCACCTGAAACGACCACATGAACGTCCATCAGACCGCGACTCAGCGGCATGTGAATGAAGGCGACTCGGTGTTCGTCTCACCTGCTTCGGTTTCCTCTTCGCCTGGATCATTTCCTGCTGCTGCTTCAACCGAACTTCCTCCAGACTCAAACAGCCTCCTGGAAAAAAGCCACAACCGAACCTTCAGTCTGTGGCTCCTATCGAAGGTGTTTTTAATCAATAAACAACTGATACAAAAACCTAAAATGCCAAACTCTCCGGATTCATCAACTTCATTTATACTTTATAAATGAATCTGTGATTTAGACGCTTAAACACTCACCCAGACTCCTAAAGTGTAGTGAGTAAATGTTCAATCATGTCAAGAATACTGCTCCAGATATGCATCGGTCATCCATAACACTCTAACACTGACAGGAAGTGTGGAATTAATGTTGATGATTTCATTCCAATGGAACCTGGATCCGATTTATTTGTCCAGCACCTCCCACAGATGCTCAATGGTCAATGAAATTAACAAAAAAGACCCAACAAATGAACAAAAATGAACAAATACTGACTGAACTAACAAACATAATGATCAGAAAAGAACAAAAAAGAATGAGAGTCAACAAAATGAACTGAATAGTTGACACAACGGACAAAATGAACAAAAACTGAGCAAAATATACATGAAAATTAACAAAAATTATTTTAACAAAAACACAACTGTCAGTAAAACGGGTAAAAAAATAAACAAAAACTGACCAAACTTGCCAAGAAATAAGAAAGAAAATGACAGACAACAAAATGAACTAAGCAGTGACACAAAATGGACAAAAGTGGACAAAAACTGACCAAAATATACAACAAAATTAATTTTAAAAAATAACTTTTAAAAAAAGAACACGATTGTCAACAAAATGGACAAAAAACTGACCAAAATGAAAAAACAAAATCAACAAAAAATACTTTTTTAAAAAAAGAACATGCCTGTCAACAAAAGGAACTAAAATGAACCAAACTGAAAAAAAAACCTGACCAAACTAAACAAAGAAATATAACAAATGAATTTAAATATAAATATAACAAATAAGGAATATTTTTGTCCAAAAAATTAACTCAGTAGTCAATACAATGAGCAAAATGGACAAAAAGGAACAAACACTGATCAAAATGTAGCACAAAATGAACAAAAATTATCAAAAAATTAACAAAACATACAACAAAATGAACAAAAAGAGAACAAAAATAAATAAAAACAGACCAAACTAAACAACAAATAAATATAACATTAATCTAAATATAACAAATAAGAAAGAATGTCCAAAATAGTCCAAAAAATTAACTCAGTAGTCAACACAATGAGCGAAAAAGAACAAAAATAACTAAAAACTGACCAAACTAAACAACAAATAAATATAAAATGTGAATATAAACATAACAAATGAGAGGGAATATGATCGTCCAAAAAATTAACTCAGTAGTCAACACAATGAGCAAAATGGACAAAAATGATACAAAACATTAACAAAATCAAACAAAATGAGTGATATTAATATTGAATATGATATGATTGATTGTGAGATGCTCTGACCCAGTCGTCCCCATTATCATACGGTCCTTAGCAAAGTCACTCAGTTCATTATGTTGATCATTTTGCTGCTTTGATGACTGAGTCTCATTTATCCAAATCAGTCAAAGGAACCATTGGAATGAGAGAATCAATATTATTAACACATTTTCTGTCAGTGTCATGATGTTTTGTCTGATTCGTCATTTCCTTACCGACGCTGCTGGGGTTAATGGACACGTACGCCATCGCTCGGCTCAGACGCAACTCCTCCAAAGCGGCTAGCTCCGCCTCCGCCTCTGCTCAACCAATCAGACGACAACAAACCACATCATGTCTAATGACAGTCGAACAGATGCTCTTTGGATCGACCTGATTTCATGACTCACTTCTCTGGATTTCTTGCCTCTTCTTTGGATTTGGGGGAATGACTGTGAATGCTTTATGACTGAAATACAAGAAAACAATTTATTATTATTATTATTATTATTATTATTATTAGGATTACTATTAACTGTCTAGAGCTAAAGATTTATGTAACAATAAACAACATAATCGTGTTTAGACTTTATTTCTTTCATTCTCAATTAAAACACACCAAAAACACCTCTGTATTTTATTGTTTAACTTACATTTATTGACATATACTTTAACATTTTATTTTTTGGTTGAATGAGACATGATACTGATCATAAAGAGCTGTTGCAAACCAAACAATTTTACTTTTACTTCTTTTTCTTGTCATGTCTTTCCGTGTCTTTTTCAACATTTTCATTTTGATACATCTTTTACAATAAGCTCCATTGCATTTCATTGAAAGAAATGTTTGTTAATACAGTTTTTATTGAGTAAATGTTGTCTCTATAAACAATAGTGTAGCTGAAAAAGTAAGACACACACCTGCAGCGAGTGATAGCAGACAATAACATTTAAGATCTTGAACAAGAGCTGAAAATAGTCGATTTCATTGTTGAATGTATTAAATTAAGTGTGTTTAAAGCAGGGTTATCAAACTCATTTTAGTTCAGGGACCACATTAAGCCAAAGTGAATCTGAAGTGGACTGGACCAGTGAAATAATGACATAATAATACATAAATAATGTCAACTCCAAACTTTCCTCTATGTTTTAGAGTGAAAAAAGTAAAATTATGCAATGAATATGTTTACATCTACCAACTATCCTTTAAAACAATGTGAATAACATGAACAAAATGACATTTCTAAAGAAAACTAAGTGCAATTTCAACAATGTTCTGTCTCAGTTTATCATTTACACATGTAAATTACAACTTACAGATCACAGTGGATCTACAAATACACAAAAGATTTAATAACAGGCAGAATATTGGTAAACTTGCATTTCAGTCATTTCAAAATGTTCATATTTGTTCAGGTTATTCGCATTTTTTTTGTGAAATGATAGTTTGTTTTAGTGTAAATACAGTAAAATGACATGAAAATGTTTACATTTATAAAGAGAAAAATTTGGAGTAGTGAGTATTTATAGGTTATTGTGATAGTATTTTACTGATCTGACCTGTTTGAGATTAAATTGGAAACCTGAACTAAAATGATTAATATGTTCAATGTCATTTTTGCATTTCACAAATTCATCCCAGGGGCCAGACTGGACCCTTTGGTGGACCAGATTTGGCCCCTGGGCCACATGTTTGGGACCTCTGGTTTAAAGTAAAAGTGGGGCTAAAATGGCAGCACATTATTTGACTGTCTGTCATTTAAATATTTTGTGTTCAACCAGTGACCCCTAGTTGCTGTGTTGTATTGTCTGTTGATAAAACAAATGATAATGAAGTATAAAAAAAAAAATTAAAGAAATTTTTCGGATCAGTCTGTAGGTTAGAGCTTTTTAACATGCTGTTTATTAGCACTAAATTAATTAAAAATAAATACATTTTTAAAAAAGCCCTGCGATGAACTGGCGACTTGTCCAGGGTGTACCGCGCCTTCGCCCCTATGTAGCTGGGATCGGCTCCAAGCGACCCCCGTGACCCTAGTGAGGATAAAGCGGGTTCAGATAATGAAGATAATGAGTAAATAAATAAAAACCTGTTTACATGGTTTTTACCGCTGTACTTTTGCCTTTTTAGAGCTGTTAGGATGCAGGAGAATTAATGTTTGAATGTGAAACTGAATATCTGATACAACTGTTCAGTCTATTACCTGGTGCCTGAATTTAAATTTCCTTTACATTAAGAGTCAAAGTGTTTATTGTCATTTGCAAAGTGAGGAAAATGTTCCCTGTAGGATGAAGTTCTTGCTTTGCTGTCCGCTTAATGCCAAATATAGGCTATAAAACAGAATAACAACTCTAAAAAGAAAAAAAAGAACAAGATAGATAAAATAGTGCAAAAATACAGAGTGCAAATGTTAAGGGTGAAATGGTGTAATGAGGTCGTGCAAACACTGGTACGATGGTTTTAAATGGTTAATAATTGCCACAATGCAGGAAATGATGCATTTAAAACTAAACTTTTCCCATAGATCTTTATAGAATGTGCCCTCCACCAAATTTATTCAAGCAAAACCTACATCTATACTGATAAATATTGACCTGAATATTTCGACTCTGTGTGGCTCAAGGAAGAAATACACAGCTGTTGGTATCATGTATTATTAGATGTTGAAAACATAACAAAATGATGTGAACGCGGAGCTGTGGGGTGTTAAGTGGACGGTAAATGTGTTTCTGCGGTTGCTTCGGTTCGTCTGATCCGTGTTGGATGTTCACCTACAGCTCAGTGTCAGTGGGAGGTAAAGCGTGAGGGATTAACCCCATGCAGCAGATGGTCACGGACAGGACGCCGCTCAACGCCTCCGCCGCCAAATGCTGATTTACATGATACAGGGTTTGATCGGGGAGTTTTTCTGTCTCTGATTTAGTTTGTAGAGTTTTGACACAAAGATCCAGAAGCAAATATAAAGTATGTATGGGGTAACGCTTACAAAACTAACCTAGTGCCATTATGCACATTTCAAAAGAGAGCTATACGGATAATAAACAACACATGATATCTGGAACAGACCAATAAACTATTCTTACTCTCACATACAGTCAAATTAAAGGATTTGGTGGATATTTAAACAGCACAAATATTATACATAGTAGTGCTGCAACAAAAAATCGATTAAACTGATCCAAATTGATTCTGAAAAGAGTTGGCGATGAATTTGCCAGTGGAATTGTTGGGTCTTGAGCACGTTAGTATGGAGGCATGTGCACGCTGTATAGTGTAACAGAGGAAAACTCAGAGCAGCACGGTTAAGGCTTTGGATGCTGGGACAGATTTTTAAAGCTAGGTTTACATTATGGCCACGGCAGCCCTGTTTGGATGAGACGTAGCGCGCTGTTTATGTGACAAAACTTGAATATGGAGAAAAAAATGGGTATAATCCCACGGTCCACTGCATTTTGGGCAAATGGGACTGCCGTGGCCATCGGGGACACAATGTAAACCTAACTTAAGATAGCCTACGTATCATGATTACCTTAGCCTGCTAGCTAGTTGGACACAGTCGTTGTAATTATAACATTTTCATCCATTTCTGTTTATCAGGCCACCAGACTAACATTACCTATTATTGACTGGAACTAATACATAAAATGCTAACGGTTAGGTTTCAGTTTTCAAAACCTCAGTCTCTTGGGCCTTTTGGGAATTCCACGCAGCCACAGTATGGCTGCAGCAGCAACTAACACGGAAACGCCTTCAGTGCGTCTTACTGCTGCAGCTGCGTGGAATTCCAAAAACACCTGAGTGGTGGTTAGGTTTCGGTTTGGTATGTAAACAAACGGACTGCTTGTGATGGAGTACACTTCAAAGTTGTTTACCATGAGAGGACTGATTCAGGTACGTAATCACGGAAGGACTAACAGATTTGTGATGCTTAGGCTATCACTTGGGTTTTCCAGATTTGATGAAAAATTGGTGATGAACGTCATACCCTGCTTTAAGCACCAGTCATGGGTTAACACTTTTCTGAATCTAGTGTTTGGAAAACCTGTCAAATAGTGTTTTTGATGTGGAGCCTCCACTGGACCAAACAAGCTGGATCAAACCAAAGTGTGGTTCAAAGGTCAAAGTTCAAAGCCACCTCTGGAGGGGCTCAAACTCCTGCTCATTACATTTCACTGTGTCTTTCTGTTTATATAGATCATTGTATTGTTGATGGAGTCGGACGCTGTGTTAAGTTCTCCACCACATCCCATAGATTCTCTTTGTGTTTCAGGTCAGGGTCAGACCAGCAAAATAATGACATCATAACTAGAGCTGTCAAAATTAACGCAGATTAATCCAACATCATGATTAATGTGATTACCTCCGCCAAAGAGGTTCCGTTTTTGTCGGCACTGGTTTGTTTGTCTGTCCATGTGCAAGATAACTCAAAAAGTTATGGACGGATTTGGATGAGAATTTCAGGAAATGTGGATACTGGCACAAGGAACAAATGATTAAATTTTGTTGGTGATCGGGGGTGGGGGGGGCCACTGATCTGCCTTGGCGGAGGTCTGCGCTCTCCGAGTGCTTTTCTAGTTCTAAATGTTAACTCCATTACCCCATCTACAGAATGACTCTGAACGTCTCCTCCAACACATTTGGGTCGGTTTGTCCAGTAGAGTTAATGTTAACGCACATGAACAAACGGTCAGCTGATCCGGTAGTGACAGACAGCAGAACCAACCCATAAAGATGGAAGACACTAAACAGCATGTTGGCCCTCTGGATGGAAATATGAGGACAAAAAAACCAAGACGGAACATTCGACCCACATACAGTATTAGACACTCTGCAGGAAGGAGTTTTCTATTCACCGAAGCTCTTCCACATTCAAATACCACAATAACGCCAAGCATACATTAATTGTGGATTCTGTTACGCGTCGCCCAGCTTGCAACAAATATGGTAAGTACATTTATATTCCCTTCTTTCTTGAGTCTGTTTACTCATGCAAAATGAAACGCAATGAATATAGATTAAAAATGCATGATACATTAATCGTGAATAATCGAAATTAATCCACAGCACCCCTGTGATTAATCTGATTAAAATTTTAATTGTTTGACAGCACTAAAATAACCTACAAATAATGACAAATTCAAACTTTTCTCTGTGTTTTAAAGTGAAAAAAGTAAAATTACATTAAGGAGAATGTTTACGTCATCAAACTATCCTTTAAGAAAATGCAAATAACATGAACAACCAAGAAAAACCTGACATTTCTGAGGAAAAACAAGAGCAATTTTAACAAAATTAAGCCTCAGTTTATCATTTACAAATGTGCATTACAACTTATAAATCACAGTAGACCTATTATTCTAAATAAATTTCAGGTTGTTCGGGATATTTACATTTTTTAAGGATAGTTTGAAGATTTTTTGTTGTAATTTTTAATTTTTTGCATCAAAACAAGAGAAAAAGATTGTAGTTTTCATTGTTTATAGGTTTTTGTGTTATTATTTTACTGGTCTAATCCAGTTGAAATCAAATTAGACTTAATGTGGAACCTGAACTAAAATGAGTTTGACACCTCTGGACTGGATTTAAAAGGATTCAGGATTTGTTCTACTGTGTTTTCGTCATCTGTGGGAAGTACTGACGATACTAGTGTGTGTTCACATGTACGACAAAATGCTGTTCTAAAAACTAGTCACCAGTCACAGACAGCTCCTGTACTCCATTAAACTTCACGTACACACTGGTTTTTGAGCTTTTTAATTTAGCTTTTTTTTTTTTTTTTTTTTTTTTTTTTACATATTAAGACAGGCTTGTTTATTGCTTTTAGTTACTGAGTATGAGTATATTCTGTAATAATATTTTTCTCAACAGTCATTTACAGCCTGAAGAACTTTATTTATCTCTACAGGAAAATTGTTGTGCCGTTCTACCGTTTTATGATGTGACAGTGAAAACAAATAACAATATAAAAGTATAATTTAAGTTATAAAATGTGCTGCTATGTGCAACAGTAACAGCAAACAGACACTGGAGAAATATTTTAGTGCCACAAAGCACAAAATAGACGATGTTTATGCAAAACAGGAAAAAAGACAAGAGAAAGTTGACATCCTCATTTGAATCTTTTATTCAATGGTTTTGTGGGATGTTGAAACACTTTCATTTAATCTATTTGTTGTTTTTACCATGAGTTTAATAAAAGTAAAAGTAAATAGATCAACAGTTTATTTTAGGCATAACCATATGGCCAAATATGGCCAAAAAAGTTATCATGAAAAAAAAAAAAAGTTAAATCAGTTTAATTATTGCTATTTTAAATCAAGATTTTCGGTTCTGGGTTATAGTTGAAGAACGCAGATGTTTATTTGTGTTTTTTGATTATTTGTAAAAGATGTAACGAGGAAAATGAAAAAGAGGATATAAAATGGAAACATTGTCAAGACAGTCTGATGAAAATAGTGTCTGATTTTTGTGAATTTCTTCTTATTTTGCTCATTCTTGGTCAATTTTTATAATGTTGTGGAGGCTGAGGCTTAGCTGAGGATGTAAACAAACAAACAAACAAACTTAAAATCTTATAGAAAAAATATGATATTTAACGCAAACTAAAATGATCATAGTTGTTTAATGTCCTGTTATTGTCACATGTTTTCCGTCATTGTGTCCCGGTCTCACCTGTGGCTCGTGGCTCTTTGGCTCGTGGCTCTTTGGCTCGCGGCTCTTTGGCTCGTGGACCCGGCTTCTCCTTTGACGCCCCGCGGCTCCTTCCTCGTGTCGGCGCCGGTTTGCCTCACCGGCCGGGCTGGTCTCCGGTGCTCCGGTAGTGGGGGTCTGGGACACTTGGGAGCGGCGGAGGAGGACCGGGCTCTGGTCCCGGAGGAGGCGGCGGCTCCCTGCGCCCCGGTGGCCGCCTCCCGCCGCTCCCCCCGCGGACACCGGGGGCAGCTGGACCCGCGGCTTTGAGCGGCGCCTCTGGGTTCGGTCCCCGGTCCGTTCGCCGCCCTCACCCGGGGACCGGACACCGGGTGCAGCCTGTCCGCTAGTCTCCTCGGTGCCTCCGTCGGTGGTTTTGGCTTCAGGACTTTAGTTGCCGCCATCTTTCATGTCATAGTTTTGATTTTATTCCTACATTTTCAACTTTTAGTCAGTGAGTTGGTTGCTATGGAACCTGCACCTTAGCAACGCGCATGTCAAATAAGAAATGAGACACTGAATGACTTCCGGTGAGATGTTTCAGAGTAAAACACACAAAAACAATCATCGTCTTGATTGGCATAATTTTCTCAGATTATCGGAGCAATTCCTGATAAATGTTCTTTTATTAAAAGTGCTGTCATTAGAACTCATTATTAGGTTTTAAGTATTTAAAACAAAAGACATGGCAAAACATTTCATTATACCATGTTTCTACCTGCTTTGCTTTATTAAACACTATCTTTAATTTTATTAGTAAATACATTTCTGTCATTTGGTGCTTGTTCCGCACAAAATATCCGTAAGTATTTGTTTTCAGTAATTCTTTGTAATTTTTCGTTTTATATAAATGTACCATAGAACTACACAACTGCAGAGTCATGGAGGATCATTATGATTAACGAATGTATTTGTATAATCAGAAATTTTTATAACACACAGATTTTAACAAGGCTTTTACTAAACACATACATACACAATAGAAATAAACAATACATAAGATATAACCCTACACACAAAAGAAGATAGGCCTGTGTTGTCTTTGAGTACCCAATCTGAAAAAGCAAATATTATTTTCTGAATAAGTAGTATTGTGCTGAAGACGTTTTGATACCATTAGTTTAATTACCGTTATCACTTAACTTTGTTAATTAACTGATGTGTTGAGTTTCTAATGGTTCCTCGTTTCCCATAATCCCCACATTTCAGGTGTCACGTTTTATTTTGAAGGCAAGTTTCCGGTTTGGTGCGGACGTACGACGGCTGTTTCGACGCAGCCGCAGATTAGTGTAAATGACGCAGTGTAGGTGTTCATTCCGTCTGTGTCGCAACCAATGACAGCTGCTCATCCGATTACAGACACGCAACTGTGCGCACGTCACGAGACCAACAGATGAGGAAAAAAAGTGAAAACAAATTTACAAGAGACAAAGTTACAGTTTGTGAAAGAGTTAATGCAATGTGGAAAAAAAGAAAAGAAAAGACATCTAGTGAACTGATGGACAGCAGAGAAGGAAGGAAGGCAAAGAAAAAAAGGAAGGAAAGATGGAAATGGAGGATGGGTAAAGAAAGACAAAGTGGAGAGAGAAACAAAGGAATTAAAGGAAGAGAGAGATGGAAGGTAACATATAAGTGAAAACATGAACACATCTGATCCAGCCTGAACATTTATAGTATAAAGCCAAGTGGCCTGTGTGTGTGTGTGTGTGTGTGTGTGTGTGTGTGTGTGTGTGTGTGTGTGTGTGTGTGTGTGTGTTTGTGTGTGTGTATGTGTGTGTGTGTCCGGAGATCCACACTAAATCCGTTCAGAGCTGACTGCTGCAGTTTGTCATACTTCTGTATTTTGGTCAAAGAACAGACTAGCGAAATCAGCAAGTTGATAGGACCAATATTTTGGGAGATATTAGTCATTTTGAATACAATTGCCTTACAATCATGTTGCTATGGCCAGAGTGCTTTGGCGGTGACTGCTGGACAAATGCGGTACAGCATGTATGAATATACAATAGCA